>NW_007577792.1:377994-380941 GCF_000690725.1 Stegastes partitus
TGAGGATTAAGCGGTGTATAGATAATGGATGGATGGATTTATTTAAGCATATAACACAGGCCTTCCTTGCATGGTTATATGACATGGGCAGCCCTCTTTTTTCACTCTGTGTTTGTATCCCTGATATTGCTGGCCAGCATATAACCATGAAGGCAGCACATTGCTAGTTAACTAGAAATCTAATTGTCAGATATGCTGGCTAGTTCCTGACAACCAGTCTTCCTAACATCTAGATGTTTAATGCACTTTCTAACAAGCCATGCCTGATGAACTGTTATAAACAAAAGAAGTTCAGCAGAAATAGGATTGCCCAGTACTGCTAAATATTAAAATAGATTGAAAAAGTCTGTTCTTGTTAATGGTGCAAAATAAAACACAAAAAAAATCCCATGTATTCCTGTTTCTCATGCTCAGTACACACTGGTCCAGTCAGTGTCTCTGACAATCCTTATCATGTTGTCCATGTTTGTTTTGCATGAGCTTTTTCTCTGAATGGCCTGCTTTGTGAACGCTGACTGCTCGCTCCCTCTCTGAGTAGGTGGTCCCGCCTCATGACACAGTTTGTATATTGTGGTTTCCAAGAGGCCATGAGAAATGACATCCCTGTGGATGCCACTGGGAGAGCACATGTCTGGTCTGTGATGAGTGACTCTGTTAACACTTTGGGTGAAGAACGAGAAGAAATCATTAAAAAACAACAACACATTGCTTCAAACTAATAGTCTCACATTGCACTTTGTGTGACGATAATATTCATCATGTTGGAAACTTGTCACAATACATCAGGCAACAGATAATACACTTTTTATTTCAGAAGAAAGTAAAGTACTGAAGTAAATATCTTTCAACAACATGTGTTATGTATGGATGCCCATGTTGTGCCCCCTTTCAATGAAGTAATGAAAGTTTTAGATGTTTTTGAGTTTTCATCCTTCAATAGTGCAAAGATGGTTCTTTTTTTATTATTTTTTACTGGGACTGTATCACTCCTGGTTTTAGGCCTGTTCTAAATGGGCTGTTTCAGTGTCAGTAGCTTTAAATGCTGCTGCTCTCAGTGGCCTCTTCAGGAAAAAGACTCTCTGCGTCAGTGATGAACACAACACTGCTGTGTCAGGTAACTGTGACAGACAATATAGTGGTTATAAAATCAGTAGTTTAGTGATGCAGAGCAGCAGCAGCCTGGAAATGGCCAGTCTGAGGTAATAATAAACTTTATTTATAGAGAAAACAAATGTTACAGAGTGCTTTTCAATAAAGGATATTAAAAATTAAAATACAATAAGCACACAGAATAAGTGATAAAAGTAGAAAGCACACAAATAAAGCAGGAAACTAAAAAAAAAATCAGGAAAAGCTCTCCGATAAAAATGTGTTTTATAAGAAGTGACTTAAAAGCGAGCACAGAATCAGACGACCTAATTGTCACCCTTCAGCTGGGCCTCTGGGACAGTTAAAGGACCTTTTGCCTGAGGATCGTCGGGAGCGTGTTGGAGAATATGAAGCTAAAAGGTCGCCAATGTAAATAGGACAGAGATCGTTGAGTGCTTTAAAAGTGATTAATAAAATCTTAAAATCAATCCTAAAACGTCCTGGCAGCCAACGTAAAAGAGCTACAGCCGGCGTGATGTGCTCACGTTTCCTCTTCCTGGTTAGAAGCCTGGCAGCAGAGTTCTGCACCGTCTGTAGTCTGTCCAGGGATTTCTGGTTAAGACGTAAAAAGGCTGCTGCAGAAGTGCCAGTTAACATGTAGTCTTGGTGAGCTTGTTTCAGTCACTGTCTCATACCTCTTCTGTTGTTAAAAAACAAAATTTTAAAAATATGTAAAAGANCCCCCGAGTGAGGATTAAGTGGTGTATAGATAATGGATGGATGGATGGATAACCAGAGATGCAAACAACTCACATTTATACTCATGCTGTTTTTGTTGAATGACTTGTGTGAAAGAATACTAAACTGGATCCCACTGACTCAGCTTCTATGAGTACTGCAGTTACACTAACATACACGGCTCAAAAAAATTAAGGGAACACTTCATTCTTACGTCATTTTATTCTCAATAAATCACACAGTGTATATCAATGGTTGGGCAGTGGAAAACACAATGATTAACCCACTGAGAGGGGATTCACAATCACTTATGCTTCCTAACAAGACAGATCCACACCCCAGAAGTTTAGTTGAACTGATATTATACTGTAATGAAGTGTTTCCTTATTTTTTTTTCAGCAGTACATTGTGACAAGTGAATCTGCTCCTTAGTCAACATGTTGATTTGCTAAAAGCATTGAACTGTGCATTCTTTTCTGATGAGACACTTTGGTCGGTGTTCAACAGATGATGTTAAGACAGAGAGTCCTCGTGCACTTTTACCGTTCAGTGAAATAAGTAATGCTTACTTTTACAAGTTCCAGTCTGTAATTTGAGCTTTCTAACGGCTTAATGGCCTCTCAGAATGACAAATACGCACCCAAGGAGAAAGAGCAAATCTGGATATATGTGTAAATGTGTCACAACCTGTGTGAATGAATGACATCGACACACACACACACCCGCACGTATATGATGTCTTGTTACTATTACTATTATTGTGTTCTGTCCAACTGTCTGGACAAAATGTACTTTGATGTTTCGGTGTTTTTTGAAGCAGATTTCTTAAAACCTTGAAGAACTGAATGTGAGGGAAGTGATGCACTCCTTGTGCAACAGCTGGATGCAGGTTGCAGATTTAGTTGGAAGTGGTCACGGCTGAAGCTAGACGCCACAATTAAGGTGGAACCAGTCCAGCACACATTCCCACTGTCTGACTTCTTCTTAAGAAAAAAAACCCAAATGTGCTTTCTTTACACACTCTGTGCACAAAAGAAAAATAATTATGGCAGCAGGGGTGTGCATGTCCTGTTGGCACACTGTCAGACACACAAACACAAAGTGACCACAATCATATCAA
>NW_007577792.1:383716-385901 GCF_000690725.1 Stegastes partitus
TGTATTTAAAATACATGTATGTGAGCACAGAGAGCAGAAGAGAGGAAGCAGATGTAAACACCAGCTGAGTTTCTGTTGTCCTGAAGCACAACATAAAAACACAACAACCCATCCAGTCCTTGTTCACTGGTTTTAAAACTGCTCTTGCAGTTTCCGCCATCCCTTAGTTTTACAGTTTCCACACAGCTCTGACTTGTGATGATCAAAGCTAACGGTAACGTTAGCCACCAACATGCAAACATTGAGGCTTTTTGATTGTTGTGATGACAATGCCATTAGAAATAATAGTTTTCCACCGGGTCTTCAGTGCATGAAGACGCTTGTGTTCACTCTTGCAGCTAACAGCAGAACATTTTGTTAGCTTTGCTCGTAGTCCAGACATTTCAGAGTTAGCAGAAGCAGCTCTAGAAAGTAAGTAAACCTGGTGGACTGTGAGGGAATTACTCAGTTTGAACAGCTCACTGGAAGCAGAGGGCAACATTATATAGAGTTTGAGCTGGACAGTTATTCCTGGTTTGAGATTTTCCTTGTTTTGATCGATACTTGAAAATATAATATTTTTATTTCTTGTTTTTTGTTATGTCCATAATTCCTTGGCCTCGCATGGTTTTATCAGGCTTCCTACTGGATATTGCAGATAACTTTATACATACATGACTCATTTTACCGCAGTATAAAGTGCCCACTTTAGTTATGACCCTTTGACTAGTCTCTGATTTGCCCCCACACCTTTTAAAACTAGTTTTGTTGAGAACAAATGTCATCAACAGAAACACATTTTTTTATGATTTCAAATGGTATTCAGCTGGTTTTCACATGTTTTGCACGATGTTGTTTGTCTTGCTTTTATTATTTATTAATGTGGTAATCGTCTCCACTGTGTGGTTTCCCTTTTTGATTGGCTGCTACAGTCTGTGGTTTCGCAGCGAGGATGTCTTGTTCACATTGTCAGTTTGACGTCTGACAAACATCCATGACTTGAACGCAATGTTTTTCTTTCGCAAGATTTCCCAACAAGAACCTGATGAAACAGCGTTGGATGGTGATGCTGGCTCCTCATCAGCTGGCAGAGATGGATGGGGCTGACATGGCCTCAGGTTAACCCACTGCCTTGTGCACAGATGCTGTGTGTGGGCCTGACTAATGAGGGTCAAGCAGGGCCACAGGTCACTGGGTGGGGTTTCTCCTGCTACACAGGCTGATGTCACCCTCTAGTTATGGAAATATATAGCTCTCATACATCCAGACAACAAGCAGAACAAAGGGAGGTGCTTCAGCCTCCTGATACAAGCGACGAGAGAGAAAATAAACAAATCAGAAAATGAATTTATTAATGAGAAACAAAATTTGCCATGTAATATTTATATGTGGAAGCTGAGAACTAATTGAAGGCATCTTTATCTTTCTCCCTCAAGTAATTGTGTTTTTGAACCAAGACAAATTCAATCAGCTCCCCACTGACTCAGACAACCCAAAACACTCCTTCCTAATCAGGGAAAGGAAAAAAAAATATATAAATCTAAAGTTTCATCACTTTTTTCATTAAGTGGATAGCACCCCAAGGTGTCCTTCACCTTCCTTGCAGTGTAAATGTCCTCCTTCATGTTCTCAGCGGGAGGTCTTCCTTCCCCTTTCCTCCCTGTCTGTTGCCGTCTCTTTGACACAACTCATCCCTGAGCTTGTTTTCACGTCTCCCATGAAGAGGACGATAAGAGCATTGTGGCAGGCGAGAGGCGTTTGAAAAAAAAAAATGGATTAAATTACCCTCTGTGCACAGGCTATGTTTCCTCACGCTGTGTTGTCTTTATCACAGCGATGTTTACATTCATTAGCACTTGTCTGAAATGTGCCGACCGTTCTTGATATCTGGCCAACTCTGGAGTGCAAACAGATGCTATCGAGCAAAGAAAATGTTTTGTCTGCCTTCCATTAGCAGAGCCCAGGGCACGGTCAAGACTTTGCTTGTCACTGTGCACGGGAGCTGCTGCAGCTTTAGGAACGGGCATTCCTTCAATGATCAGCATCCCAAACACAAAGCAACATGTTGCTCTCATTATCACTGGTGGTGTCACGCCCTGCAGAAGTTCATTTTTCACCCAATATATTGTAGATAATTGGACTTTAACTGTAGTTTATAGAGTAGATTCACCGATTGGAGGCAACTTGAGACAAAGGGTCTGTTCAA
>NW_007577792.1:388028-390432 GCF_000690725.1 Stegastes partitus
GCATACCACCGCCGTCCCCTGTATTTGATCGGACAGATTGAGTCATTAAGCCCATCTGACACGAGCAATGGCCTTCCATGATAAGAGTCAAAGTTGGGCCCGATGCGGAGAGACGTATGGGCCTCCTTGATGAAGGGGCCGCCTGATGGCTCAAGCAGGGTGGTGGAGGCGGAGGCTTTGCAGGAAAGGGGGGGAGGGAGTGGCATGGAAGGCTGTCAGCAGGCATGGACCGAGGTCACTCCACGCCAAGCCTTATTAGGTCCCCATCAGCGAAATGCTGACTGTCAGGCCACGCATTGAAATAGAGGAGGGCTCCCGGTGCGCCTTCTGCCGCTCAGCACCAACTTTCTGGCTCGATGGTCACGATCAAGCCCGTCTGGTCAAGCCCACAGCGATGCCTTGTGTCACTCCATTAAACAGAATGTATTACTGGTTTCACGCCACGTTAAGGAGGTGACAGGGAAAGTCAACTTGACCTTGAATGCTCCAGTGGCTCTAATTCTTCCTCAGATGTGTTAATCAACAAACTAATCAGATAGCTCAACAGTCTGCTTTTTTAGACGAATAAAATGACACAAAGTTAATGAGGGTTTGCCGACCGACGAGTCAGGAGTCACTTTTAATGATGGTGAAAAACTGTTGGTGGATAATGCTACGTATGGATCTAAATTTCGCTGCATTCTCGTTTCAGTTTCCCCGCATAACATCATTTATGTCAGAATAAATGCAGAAAGGCCTAATTGTATGCAATTATATCCAAGGTCACATCCAGCAGACCTGCCTCGAGCTGCTGTGTCCAGTGGAAACTTTCCCATCTGCAAGTTTCAGCGTCAGTATTTTGGTTTGTGTAATCAAATAAAAGAAGATGAAGTCCTCTTGGCCAAAATAAACTGCAGACAGGAGACAAAAGCCACGTCTCTCTGTCTCAGTGCAGTACAAAGTGCCCTGATGAGCAGTGTGTCCTTTCCTAAAGGTACACTGCAGTGGAAAAAAAAAGACAGCGTTATATTTTGTATTTAGTGAACCTTCTTGCTTTCTGCTCTTTACGTAAGGTCTGATGACATTCATAGACTGTGAAGGGCAACAAAAAATTTGGGACCAAGTGGGCGGACTCCATCGAAATAATGAAACTTAATTTTAAAAGAAAATAATCATGTGCCTGGCAAATCTCAAAGAGCAATATTTGGTTTGGGCCTTGTGCATTTGTACTGGGAAGCTGAATATCAGCAGAGTGCAGGCTGCAGATAGAGAGCTCACTGCTTCCTCGCTCCTCATGACAAACACTGTTCTCTTCAACGTCTTGTTAAAATTATGGATTTCACGTGGTGCGTTTGTCTTTTTCAAACAGGTATCATACATCCTAACCCAGTGATGTAAAGTTGTATTGTAGTTCAAGTCAAATCGGTGTGTTTATTGCTGATGGAATTCAACTNATGTGCTCAAAATATCCATGTAAACAGCAGAAGAGAACCACAAGTTTTTACCTCATAAAGTTCCTCGGGTGTTCGTCATTATGATACAGTTCCATGCAAATAATATTTGTGGGGAACAAAATGTGGTTTTGCAGATTGAAACTTTGCAGTGAGTTAATGAGTGAGCTGGGTAGCAGCTGATATAAACAATCTCATATCTAGCAAATCATTTCACATTGATTTCTATGTTTATATATAACGTTCATGAGTACTGTGGTGAGTGCAGACTGTATACAAAAGACAGACACTGTGACCACGATGTCATTCACTGGTTTGTGGAGAACCATTTTGAAACCTTGACTTTGAAATTTGGCTGTCACAGTTTTTTGAACGGCCAAGTGACGAGTGAATCTAGCAGAAGCCCAACACATAAACATACCCTGCTTTACTGTCAGTTTTATTCTAGATGAGACAATAATTTACCAAAACAATCATACTGTATTTAAAAAATAATAATAAACTTGCAGTTGAGATCATGAACTCATGAGGAAAACATTTACTGAGATAAGAAATCAGGTGAGAAGTAGCTTCATTTTCTCATGCGTTTCCATTCAGTCTGACTTTATTTTGCAACCAGATGAGACGCCCCCTGCTGGCTCGTAGATAGAATGCAAGTGTAAGTCATTTCCATGTTGGGTTCACTGTTCAGAACTGGAGGCTACATCCATCTTTTATATACAGTCTAAAAACATTCAGAAGTGTACGTTTAACATTAGCTTAGTGTAAAGATGGGAGACACCCATAGACTGTATAAAAGATGGATGTAGCCTCCAGTTCTGAAAAATGAAGCCAACCCGGAAGTGTCAAAAACCTACGTCCGCGAGCTGCTGGCTTTAAAAAAGCCCTGGCTCCCATAAACTTGAATTGGAAAAGAAGTGATCACAGATCACGAAATACTGCATTCCTACAGCTCAGGATATGTTTCTTATTAG
>NW_007577792.1:396081-432446 GCF_000690725.1 Stegastes partitus
CCGCTGTGAGAATGTTAACAAGCTGACCCCTTGACCCCTACAGTGAGGGGATCTGGTGGCTCCGTTACACTGTAGGAGGGCACTTTGTTGGCATACTTTGGTTCCACTCGTCCCCGTAAAGAGAAGCACCACTGCCTACCTATGATGAAACATTTCTGTCCTGATGGGACAAACCAGGACGACTCCATCCACAGGGCACATGGGGTTACTGAATGGTTTAGTGATAATTATGTAAAACGTATGCTACGGCCTTCAGCTATGACAGATTCTGGACTTAGACAGCTCTGTCCATCACCATCGTCAAAACACTAAATGAAGAAACATGTTTTAGAAGACTCATTCCTCCATTGAAGCTGTTTCTGGCGGCATTTAGCAGCTCAACACCTAGCTAAGACACTGCATGTTGGTTTTTCCTTCAATTTGTTCCTTATCTGCATACAGAACATGTGAAAAAGCTGATGCATATATATATAGCAGATCTGTAATTTAGAAACTGCTTGTATCTGACTGCAATGGGCCTTTTTCATGGCTGCCATTTTGATTTGTCCTTGCAAGAAAAGCACAGTGTTACTAATGACATTTAATCACTGCCTGCACAATGAAGCTAAATGGAGTTCAGCCATCATTAATGTTGTTTACATCGCTTCAACTGTCTGTCATGAACAAGGAACTCGAAGCTGCCATACAAGCAGTAATTTTTCCCACCAGACATGTGGTTTGACACTGTCCATCTGGAGGTGTTTATGCTCTGGGAAACCCAAAAATGGCAAATACTAAGCATAACTAAGCATAACCATAATAATGGCTCCATACTATGAAGATATGAAGCTAATTTGTCGAGATGCAGCCCATGCAAACCTTGTCCCCTGATGACATTAGCAGGTGAAGCTAACCTCCCTGTTTGGCCGTCTCAGTGGTTCTGTGGTGAGACGCTGTAGCAGTGAAGTCAATAACACAGTGCAGGTTTTTACTTCCCTCCAAACCTTTAAACCTTTATGGATGATGTTATTCAAACTGTGGGAAGAAGAACGTTTGACTTTGTGAAAGAGGGAAAAAAAGTGCATTTTAATGACAGAAGTGGTGCAAATCAATACAGCTCAATAGCTCTGAGTTTGCTGATTGGTCTCTGATCGATAGGTCATGTGTCATCGGCACTAGGACAACAGAACGCAAGACGCCAAGATCCACTAATACTCTGTGGTTGGTAGGCAGTCGAGCCACGGTCACATTAGAGCCAGTAAAACCACAAGTCTAGAAAGACAACCTGACTGCTTTTCCACCCACACCCAGGATCCAATAACAAACTCACTCTGCAAATTCCCCCGATGACAGCCAGCTCCTGATAAGTTGAAGGCCTCACTGCTCCTGTATGTGGGCCAAGGCAACGAAACCAGAGAGAGCTCGGTCCGCGCCGCCGGCCTCGGCTCAGGCCACTTCCCTCTTACCATCCCTTTGGTTCCTACGTACCCCCCAGCGTACTACAAGGACAGTTATCTGGATTTGGCAACGTGCTGAATCCAAACGGACAGAGTTAGTCATCGGCTGCATGAATCACACGCGGTGGTTCGCATCTGCAGTGAATCTGTGGATAATAATGAGAAAGCGTTGTGTATTTTTTTAGGTAGTATAGAATTATGTGAGTCATTCTGGCCTTTAAAGGACATATTGTGTGTGTTTTTTCCCCTGCTGCTGCTGCTGTGTCGTGTTACACGCTCAGCACATGACGGTATCAGCTGTACAGAAATTGTAGTCGTGCTGTTTACCTACTCCGAGCCAGTCGGGCTGATTTAAACATGACAATATAATGGATTGATTAATGGTCTTTGCATATGTTTGATAGTAGATGTTTTGTTGCATCGACTTAATTGAGACATTTTTTAGGACTTTATTGAGAATTTGGGGGAGGTCTAATATACTTCAAGTGGTTCATTCTAGGAAGTCAGCAGCAGAAAACCTCCAGCAGCATGTTTATGATGGAATTTTTAGGGGTACACGCGGTACTTTCTGATCAAATATGAAGGATATCTCATTGTACATTTGTGGCTGTGATTATATCAATGTGACATTTTAGGACAAATTCCAACATATACTCACATTAATAATATCCAGACCACTCTGCTTCACTCTAAACAATGACGGATGACACCACCAGCAAAATAAATATCTAAATATTAAAATATTAGACATGAATGAATAAACCTACAGTACATATATAAAAGGTTGTATCCAGGTTGACGTGAATGTGCTGTTGCGCCAAAGCACACATGAACAGGCCTAATCTGACCACAGCTATTGCATTTCATGTTATGTACAGTTTTCTTGTTTTTCATTATAGTTTTTTTTTTGTGTGTGTGTGTGTGTTGTTTTATCTCTCTTGTTCTTCAAAACTGCTTTGTGCCGACGCTACATGTGAAATATTTTATTTCTCAGGTTTTCCATATTGTTCCTGTCCATAAAAGAGATATGTCATTTAGCGTTTCTTTTGTCTCACTTCAATAGAGAGGATGCTACAGGCTCCTCGTCTGTTGGAAATTGGGCTAAAAAAAAGGGTTTAATGCATTTTTTTTTTTTTTTTAACTACACACTTTACTCATCGCACATAGTTTTGTTTTTAGCACAGGAAAACAGTGAGTTTACATTCTGATTAACCTTAACCAGGTCAAGCAGTCGACCACTTTAACACATGATTATCTGCAACCTAGTTTACTGCTAACGACTCGATCTAATGCGATTTCTGCAGCCCGGCTCTAAACGGTGCATGCAGACAAACAAACAAACAAAATGCAGAATCCAAAAGCCCGTGTGCGTCGCTAACACTACAAAGCGCTGAACACAGAAAATCTCTTTTTTTAGTGCCATGATGAAAGACATGTGATTAATACGATCTGCGGCTGACTTGGACGGGCTCCTGTAACCGTACCTTGAACACATGTTTTTGCTGAGGAGTTGAAAGATGGCACTCTCAGGGCCAGAATTGACTGCCTCCAACCTTGAGGAGACATTACTCTGATTTACGTCTCCTCTCAAATATGCCACAACTGTTTTATGCATAAAGGTTCCAGCGCAGAGGGTTAAAACGGAGAGAGTTAGGAGGGGGAAACGCAGGAGAGAAGCTCGAGCATTGTTTATTTTCACAGGAACATTCCAGAAGTTGACAGCTATTCCCTCGTCTCGAGAGCTGAAGCGCAGTGCAGTTTTCCAGACTCCAGACACAGTGTGTGAACTCCCACTAAGACCAGTCTGGGACAATGAAGAATGAGTCTCTTATTCACACTTTGACTGTGATGATAGTGGCTGAATGCTGACCAGGAGGGGTCACAGAGCTCGTTAATGGAAACGAGGAGGGAGATAAAGTGCACGGAGGAAAAAAAAAAAAAAGAGAGAGACTTTCGAAATCCAGCCATTCATTCCAGTGTGCTTTACTGAAGAGGCGAGACGAGCTACAGTAAGGAGCTTCCTTGGCTGCCTGAGAGAGTTGAGATCTATATTTGAATTCTAGGCTAGCATTCCAGTGTCCACTCTCCACGTGGCCGCTGCACCGGGCTCTCTAGAAATGTCAGGGTAACCAGATCATTACACACTTGAGTCCAGTTACACCCCCATTAACGACCGGGAAAAGGATCCACACGCTGACCCCAGAAAAAGAGCCCCGAATTAGCATACATATTTAAAGAGCTCGGTCTTCGGTTGCAGGAACGTGTTTCACAAGATTCACACCCAAGTTCTTGCTGCACGTTCACTCCTGAAATCCAAACTGAAGCGAGGGCAAGATCTGTGCTCATCTGAGATTGGAAATATTACGTGACTAGGTTGACCCTTTTTGTGCTTGTTTTCTTTCCTGTACAAAGTTACATGAGAAGACTGATACCATGCTCTACAGCACAGGGACTTATAGAAACAAGTTCAGCAGCCTTCAGGGGATGGTGCTAAACCGAGCTTTAGGTTCTCCCAAGGCAGCTGGCCGCAGCTATGAAGGACGAGATAGTAGTCAAGACCAGTTCAACTCTGTCAACTACAAGAACTTCCAACACTTTATGTATTCAAAAGCAAATAAACCTATTAAACTTGTACAACATAATACCGGCTTGGTTGTCTCTCTGTGTAGCCCTGTGATGGACTGGCGACCTGTCCAGGTTGTATCCTGCCTTCACCCTTAGTCATCTGGGATAGACTCCCGCCGACCCGCGACCCCACAGAGGATAAAGCAGTGTATAGATAATGGACAGGGGGAAGATAGTACTGTTTAGTTAAACTTGGTGAGAACAAAAGGGAATTTTCTTCTCTCAAACATTACAGTGTAAGATTCACCATATCAGCTAACACAACAAACCCTCCTTTGCTTAGTTTCCTAAATGCTCATTGAAATGGAGTTACGCCCCATAACTACCATTCATCCTGGTTTTGTGACACTGAAATTTAAAGTTGTGGTCAAAGCTGATGGATTCCACATCATAGTCCATCCATCATCTATACAGTATTCTTACACACACGTCACCCAAAAGATAACCCCCCAACAAAGCCAGCATGAGTATAAATGTGAATTGTTTGCATCTCTGATTATCCATCCATCCATCCAGCCTTTATCTATACACCACTTAATCCTCACCAGGGTCGCCGGCGACCTTCTTGCTGTGAGGCAACGGTGCAAACCACCAACCACCTTGCAGCCCCCACATAATAACACAAATGAAAATGCTAAAAAAGATGGTTTCTGTAAATATTTGCAGGGCATTTATGTAAGGAGTCGTTGCATTTCCATGGTGGAATAGCAGCAACAATGAATTGAGACCACGGACTTTACAAGAAAAATGGCCGGCATGCTAGCTCCACAGAGGCGAAGACAAATTATACAAATTGCCCCCTGGTGGCTGGTTGCAGTACAGGTCATGGGCTGTGTTTCCTTCTTGTTAGCAGATGAGGAGCTAAAAAAACAAAAAAAGAAACTGCCACAAAATGAAGTAAACTGCACCATCAGCTATCCTGATCTAGGTAAACTTTTGCAGTGTTAAGTCAGTTAAGTTTTTGTTTTGTTGGCTAACTCATTGTAATTTAATGCTAATGCTACAGTTAGCAAGTTAAGAGCACAACAAGCCCATGAAAAAGCAGTTACTAATAAAATGTGGTCTAGAAAATGAGCACAGGAGCGGGCAGACTTCATTCAGTAGTGAAGCCCCCATACTCATATATGATATCGTAACGCCAATGTACCTTAGATTGCAATATCAGAAATTATAAAAGAAAATCTGAAAATAACCATGACAGATTTTAAAATCAACTGAGGGTTACATAGATTATTACGTGTCAGTCCTTCATGGTGTACTTCCTCATCATGCCTGCACATGATCAAAGTCAGTGACCAAAGAAAAAGACTATCTGGTCTACATCGACTTAACAAGAAAAAGTTAACAAGATATCACCTTCTGTGACTCCCACGTTTGAGCAACTGTCTCAGCCTAGCCGCCCCTATAAAAATTGGCTCCGTCGCTAAATGAGCGTCCACAACAGTCCAAGGCAGGCAGCTGGATCTAAATGCCACGTCTCTATCGCCCCTTTACTACCACCAGGCTCTGGTCACAAATCACGTCACCGGCACAAAATAGCAGCACCCATTTCTGAAATATTCTGGCTTCACTTTTATACAGTGGGATTAAGTGGTGACACATCGTCCATCTTGATATACGGTCTTTGGTTTAGATAGAATGCCTGGCAAACTTTGGAGGCAGTGTGATTGCATACCGAGTCAAAATGAATTCACAAATTCACTGAACGTCTGAAGAGCTGCTGTGAAGATGAGAGCTGATTGTGGTGATTTAACCTGTGTAAATAGACCAGAATTCATCAAGGTCTGGCTCCTATTGCAGGAGTTTTAAAGTCCAAATAGATTTTAAAATTGAGTTGCATTTGGCACGCAGATATTCTTCATCTCAAACATGCACAAACAACAATATCTGAAAACACTTGTGCACCACACTACATGAAACTGTGTCAGAAGGAGCGCTGCACCACCTTACGTGATCTCATTGGGAAGCCGATGTAAATAAAATGGCGGCTGAGACAATGGGAGATGCAATCAACATGGTTCGGTTACTTTCCAGAATGAACTGGAGGTGACAGTTTAATTATCGGTGTTAATATCTGTTGCTAACGTTAGCCTCAAGGCCACAGCATGCACTGCTCCGCGTGCTTCCATCATAATCATAGCACAACATCTAAAGCTCAATAATTAACTAGCTAAAGTCCTTTTTCCCGCTACACAGAATAAACAAACAATAAATGTTAAATGGTGAGCTGTGCTGGGTTTTACCTCTGGACAGAGCCAGGCTGGGATCTGTGGTAAATTAGCAAACCTGCTGCTGGATTTGGCCGTATTCATTCAGTGGATAGATGTGGGGAACGATGCCCATCTCTTCTTCATTTCACTGTTTCATGAGAATATTTCGCAAAATGTGAAACTGTTTCTTTAAATAATTGGTTCCATTGTGCTCTCGTAAAAAAAAAAAAACTACTCCTGGACTTTTTAAAATTTCATCCTGGCACATTCTGGATTTTACTTATAATAACAATGTGAAGAGAACATAGCCCTCGGCTTGCATGATGACTCTCAGAATATCCCTGAGCGGAAAAATATCTCTTATTTTCTAAAAAATTTAAATATATCTTTCAATTTAAAGTTACTTTTGAGGCACTTTAAGGTGAGTAGGGATGTGTAGTCGCTGGCTAAGTAATGATGCAAGCATGATGCAACGGAGAAAACAGTACGGGCTCATGCAGAAAGTTACTGGTGTGTTAAGTCTCTGAGGTTGAGGGGGTCAAACAGTTAATCCATATATCCCCGGGGGCTCACTGTTTTTACAGGATGGAGCCGTGTCCCTGTGCATCATCCAAATGTTCCCCCATTGTCTTGAACTGCGATGACTTATAATCATGAGGGACATAAACATTCTGACCTCTGCACTCTCATGTCTGCTGGTCAATCACAGTATCTCCAAATATATGTTTCAGCATATATCCATGATGGCTACCATCTGGAAACTCACGCAGCATATGGGTGATTTATGTTTGCTATCAACAAACTCCTTTTAGCACAAATGGTTGTGGACTTAGCAACGGAAAAGGAACATTATCAGCAGACTATTAAACAGTGTTCTGCCAACAGGAGGTGGTGAGAAAGAAACAAAGGCTTGTCTTAAGGCAAGCTGGTAGGAAATGTTTTCTTTTTCAAAGTGTGTTATACCCCCTGGTGATAAAAAAAAAAAAAAAGGGACCAAAAAGAAAGAGGGTAAGTTGTTGAAAAGCATGAAAAAAGGTTTACTCAGCCCCAGGTGCAGGGTGTCCCCTGCTGATGTCTTTTCACAAACACTTTGTTCATTTGTCTGGTTGATGGGGTGGCTGGACAGCTTACTGGACGGCTGCCTGGTCACTGGGCCAGTTCCTGAGTGGAACATCAAACTCACTAACGTGAACTACACCCCCATCCATTTCTCCTGTCCCTCGATGGCCACATGTAGTGTGAAATATCACGCTGGGACCGAGACTTTGCACGAAACTAACATAATTTGTCTGTTTGTCACTATTGTCTCTTGTAGGTGCCACAACGTCTTTGTCTCAGTAAAAGGAGGTAGCTCAACTGTGCTTCCCAAATGTCCGCTCACCAGTAAATGGACGCCACCTCTGGGCACTGCGTTTGTCTGGCCAAAGCCCCCGGGGCTCAGCGGGCACCACATCTCACTGCTGGCACAGACACGCCATTCTCTGTTTGAATCTTCAGTTTCAAAGAGCCTCGCTGGGCGTAAGCCGTCTCCTCTCATTGTTTGGTGATGTTGCGGCCGGGTAGGGGGTTTGGAAAAGTGTGTTACCAGCCCGTCCCAATCATCCACCCACAGTTCCAGCTGACAACAGCTCCAGCAGAGAGCGGCTGCTGCCACCTCCATTTACAGTGCTTTCGTGCATGTGAAATGTTGCATAGTTAACAGGCTGCTGTTGACGGTTCTGTTCAGCTCAGATCAGCAGGGGTCAATTAATGAGCGGCCCCTGACCATCAGATCCCAATTATGGCTTTCAGAGTGCTCCACCGTGTGCCCCTCAAATACCCAGCTCCATTTGCCTGATAATTGTGTAATTAGAGTTTGTATCAATAATTGAAGCACCAACAGGGACCTGCATTATTCTCCTGTTTGCCTCATTTGCTAAATTGCAGCAACATTTTTGCTAATGATGGACTGAGGCTTGTACCTATCCGCATTATTAATCTGAATTAGAAACGCTTGTCGTATCGCTGACAGTAGGTTTTACCACCCGCTGGAGAAACGCTTCTAAAATGCATTCTTTCTACAGAGGTACAGTACCTACCAAAGTGAATCTGACAGCGGTTCTGCATGTTGTCACAGATTATATGTATGCAAAAGGTGGGGAAAAAAACGTCACTCTGGCTGCATGTAACATGTATGTGAACACTGAATGCATTTCCTGTGTACTGCAAGGGAGAAAAAAATATGTTGTGTGTAAGCAAAGACCTTATATTCGTTCACAAAATGAACACCACTTCAGGATTTGAACTCTGCCTGCAGGCGTGTTGCATGACAAGGTGTCACTTTTTTTTTCTTTTTTCAAATAATGGAAATTTGGTATTGGAGTGAGACTCTTGTGTTGCAGTTTCCTGGTAATAGATATGGGTTCTAGCTTTCACACACACACAAAAAAGCCACACAAAACATCACGCAGCACAGCCTGTTGCTCTTTTTTGAAAAGACCTCGGGGTTATTCAGTGATAAGCACTTCCTCCAAACACAATGGCTGATTTTTCTTTGGTACTCTCCCTAACCCGTATCCTGTGACAGTCTTCCCCAATCATGATGTCAATAACCATACGCCTCTGCCCTTGTTTTCTTTCTGTCCCATAAATGTTTGACAAGACAGCCTTATTAAGGGAGAGGAATGTTATTTTTCACTTTTCAGACTTCCTCAGGTACATTGTCTGTCACCGTCCCTTCAATAAATAATGGGTTGTACCACCATTTCCCATACAGCTCAGCCTCATGACATAAATATGAACACACCTTTGACTTGACATGGAGTAATGAGACATTTGACAGCCATGACAGTCATATAGCTGACGGTGCTGCAGTCTGCCTATAGTTGGGTACAGTATGCTATGCAATCAAATTCTTGAATAGACATGCCACGAGGATGAATTCCACAAATCAGCGCTGGAAATTTCACCACAACTCTCTATAACAAACTGCATATGACGTGCTGAGCTTATCTCCAGTATACGTGGAAGTCAAACCGCAGCCTGAGAGAGTAATTAATTCTAATTGGGATATTTCTGCAGGACTGGGGAATGACTGAGTAAATGCTACTCTGGAGCAATGTTTTTGATGGAGCCAGAGCCCCATATGCTGTACTCAGGAGCACATCTGTGCCCAGTGCCCACGGAGAAATCCCCTGGCAGAAAACACTTCAATACTGCAAGGAGGGGAGGGAGAGAAAGTAAGACACCGCGAGCATTATTATGCCAGCCGGCAACAAATATCCATCCTAATTGCTCCACAATTGTATTAAACTAGCTATTATGTAGCAATTAAATTTGTTTAAGCCCCAGCTCCAGTTACAGGTTTCAGCGTGGCTAATTAAAAACAAGGGAGCAGGAAAACCCCAGGCAGAAGCTTTCCCTAAGCTGGAGCTCCAGCTCCCCCGTCATGACTGTATTTAGAGTGTCAATCAAGGCAGAGTCAGAGGCAAGTCATTCAGGCAGCCTTTTTGATTCAACCTATTCACTCCCATAAGCCCTTTATCTAGACTGTCTCTGTATAGTTCCAATTATCCCAAAGTGCCATGCATTTGCGTTGAACAGAAAGAGCGGAGGCCAGGCTTCCCAATATTCCCGCCCTGCGCCTGGCCGTACGCTGCCCAAGTTATAGCATATATAAATAATATGTTACATACATATTCATCCACATGTGTACACTCTTTTTACACTGGTCAAGAAGTGCCAATAGCAAGGAGATCAGAAATGTGGTACGCTTTTCCGTTGCACCATCTGCAGAACTGTTCTGTAATGAAGGTCCCTTTAGTGTGTTTTGGACAAAGTCCAGCTCCGCTCAGCCTGTTTCTGCCTTCCCACTCAGGTCATTAGAGGTGAGATGCAAACTGATGAACACACAGAGTACAATAATGAGCCATGAAATGAAAAGGAAATTAATTGGACCCCAATAAAGAAAAGATTAACAGAGATGGATTATCCAGTTTGTTTGACTGTTTGAAGCAGATTTTACATTGTTTTTTCACCAAAATTAGTATGATTTAGCACAGCAGCTGCAAAGAATGCTACAAAGTCATACTAAACACACAGTTCTACGTACTGTACTGAAAAATACTGCATTTTAGTTTCAGTTTTATTCTCCATTGTTGCACATGCAAATGCGTGTTACTCACTGAAAATGACTATTACTTAGCTAATTACTTAGCAGACAAAATAAAAGTCTTTTGCATTTGGAATTGACCTTTAGTTAGGCAGCACATCAATTTGTTAGCAGTTTACCCTGGAGAAAAATTAGCACCCCGTAAACCCAAAAGTCACTCTTTTTCCTCTGTTTTTGGTCTCTACCAACTACTTACTCAAATATCTGGTACGTTAGCAGCTAATTGCTTTGCTATTATGTTCACCATCTTGTCACCAACTGTGTCCATCTGCCATTTGGTCTTGGTGCAACTGATTTTTAGAGATTTTTCCACTGAATACAGCTGCCCACTGCAGCCATGGTGACCCCATACAGTGTCACATCGTCTGTATAAAAGTGTTACTTGCAGCTGCTTTAAAACAACTTTAAAGCTTCCACACTCACAAACTTTCTAATTTCAACACATTTGCTGAGCGTCTACAGCCAATGCTAAGTGTCAAGGCTTCAGATATTCTGTCCTCACACTCAAAGGTTTTTCACAGTTTCCAAAGTTCTGAACCAAATCTTCAATGCAGGCTTACAGGTTAATGCTTGTGGACTAGCCAAGAACACACTCGCTGCTGCTGGAGTTGTTGGACCTCACAGGAGTTGCACTGGGATAACCGCTCCACACCTCCAATCCCAACACACCCTTCACCGCTTGCTCCACAAAAAGCACAGAGGCAGAACTGAATAACAGAGCTTTATTTGAATGAATAACATCATAACATGCAGCAGAACAGCACACTTCTCTGCTGTTGACTGTAACTCTCCAGCACTGTGGAGTGACTCACTGTAGCCAGGTGTAGATACGAGAGGCAGCAAGTCCCTGTCCAGCTGTAGGCTGTCAGGGCTCATCTCCCACTGACACACTCCTGGCCTTTGAGGCTCTCAGTAAACTAGTTCAGGGGATCTCACACTGACCGGGACACTGGCAGAGAGGGACTGCAGTACAGTTCACCTCAGCGCTCCCTGCAGCGGATGTATTTAGTGCATTTTTATCGGCAGGAAAACACCGCAGACCTGTTAAAATCTAAAAGTCTCAAGCATAATAGTAGAAAACAAAAGACTGGAGTGAGCTCGCTGGGCCTGCTAAAACAGTACACCGGCAGCATAATTAGGTAATTATAAAGGAGACATTTAATGACCAGTCATGAAAGTGCAACATACCTCAAATCCACCTTCCAGCTATCACACAATCAGCACCGTTTGCCTTTAGCACAGAGGCAATAATGAGTTTAAGTCAGACTCATAAATCCTTCATTGTTTTGAGGTACTTGCGCTGCATCGTGTTGGGTTAAGGAGTATTGTGCAGCGTGTTTCATACTCGGTGTCGACTGCAGTCTGTGCGCCAGGAGTAATAACACAAGTGATTATGTCTAATTATGCTAACCATACTGTAGATGCTTGTCTGCTTTTCCTCTCATTGTCCTTGCGTGGTTTGGCTCCCAATTTCCAAGTTAGTTTTTTGGAGAGGACATGCGAGAAATGTCCCTTAATCTTTAGAAAACCACCGTTCCTCTGTAGCCTTGAGTGAGACAGCGACAGTGAGGAAGTGCCAGAACGGAGAGGAATTTGTTGGGGAGAAGCAGACGTCAATCACAGAAGTTAAACACAATTCAATCTCATTCTGCAGTGGAAAATACATTTCAAATGGAGTCTGTAATATGCTCTATTTGCTGACTAGTTTGGAGAGGGGGGGTGGCGAAAAAAAAACAACATCATGTTTAAAACATCCTTTTAATCACTAAGATGGTAATTAAGCTGCATAATTTCTATTCTAATTTAACATTTTACTTAATTCATTGCAGTCAAGAAGAACGGTTTGCAATGTGTTGGGTTAAAAACAATGCACTCATCTTTATCCAATACAAAGTTACGATGCCGGCTGGAATTCGATTGCAAACAGAGTTGTAGCGGGATGATAATGTATCACGTTAACCTCTAAGAGGAACTGGTCTGCATGGACTTAAGTCCTGAAGGGGATTATTGTGCCTTGCAGAAGTTTCATGTCAAGATGGGAAATTCACACTCGGATTAGAAGTTAATACTTATGACTGCTGCTGCTGATGGACATAGCCGGGAAGTTTAGATGCCTTCTTTCTCTTCCTCCTTCTCTCTCCCTCTCTCTCTCTCTCCGGCTCTTTCTCTCCCTCCCTTGTCGCTACTGTTTTTTGGTATTGATTGCCTGCTGCCTCTTAAATTATGCATTCTACAGCTCGGTTCGGAGGGCTCCCAGGTGGGTTTGTCAAAGGAAGGAGACACATGTAGTCGGGCAGTGTGCCTGGGAGCGTCAGAAATCCATACAGGTCACAATCATGTCACCCCATCAGTTTTAATCAGCCAAGCCTGAATACAAGCTGGTGACAGGACTTAGAGGTATAAGGGATGTGCCTCTGCCTCGGCTGCTCCCCCGGCACACAGGATCTGGTTCAATACTGCTGGATGCCACTGACAGAGGCTCATTATCATCAGTGTGTGGCTTGTGGCTGGGCTGGATGATGAGACATATACTGGTCTGGGCCTGTTCCACAGTGTGTTCCCATGCCACAGTGCAATTTGGGCTTAATGGGTTTATCGGAGTCTTCAACACCGTCTGCAGGTTTCACACTGACTGTAATGACACACTGTGTAACTGTACTGTGGTTTCCTCACATGAGTAAGATTGTTTAAAAGTTGACACATATTTCCCAAACTCATAAACTGCTCACTGCACTGCGCGGCGCAATAAGTCTGTCTACAACCGCACCAGTGGCTCCGTGAAGCTGCTTGAGCTGACTTGTTCAGCACAACAACTCAATTGTACTCATGTCTAGTAGGAGCAATTATCTGTAGTTTACTGTTAGTTTGTAATTAGCACCAAATGTAGTTTATTTAAGGGAGATCCATGAATCTATTTCCAGGGTCAGGCCACAGTGTCAGCAGGCTGAGGAGGTCATTCCAGATGTCCCTCTCACGACCATCATTGTCCTGTTCCCCTTGGGGACTGCCAAGGCGGTCCTCAGCCAGATGAGGTATATAATCCCTCCAGCAACTTTTGGGTCTACCCCTGAATCTTTTCCCAATTGGATGTGCCTGGACAACTCCCAAAAGAAGGCGCCCAGGAGGCGTCCGAATCACTCACCTAAGCTGGTTCCTTCCAATGTGAAGAAGCAGCAGCACTATTGCGAGCCCAGCTACCCAAAACAGGAAACTATCCATCCATCCATCCATTATCTATACACCGCTTAATCCTCACTAGGGTCAGGGGGGCTGGAGTCTATCCCAGCTGACTCAGGGTGAAGACAGGGGACACCTGGACAGGTCACCAGTCTATCACAGGGCTACACTTAGAGACAGACAACCAAGCACACTCACATTCACACCTACGGACAATTTAGAATCACCAATTAACCTCAACATGTTTTTGGACTGTGTGGGAGGAAGCCAGAGAACCCGGAGAGAACCCACGCTGCACGGGGAGAACATGCAAACTCTCCTCACTGGGACATGAACCGGCGACCTTGCTGTGAGGCAACAGTGCTAACCACTGAGCCACCTTGCAGCCCAAACAGGAAACTAATTTCAGCTATTTCATTTTCACTTCACAAACCTCATTATTATGCATGAGGGTGGAAACGAGTTTTAGATCAGCTGGTGAAGCCAGAGCTTTGGCTTCCGGTTCAGCTCCGTCCTCACTGTGACAGTCTACTAGTAGGTCTGCAGAACTGCTGACGCTGCTCCAATCCATCTGTCCATCTCACGCCTCATTTTCCCATCACTAGTGAACAACATGTCAAGCTATTTTGACTCCTTACGCAATCCACCGGGCTCTGACGGAGGACTATGGCCTCGGAATTGAAGGTGCTGACTCTCATCCCAGCTGCACATTCTGAAGGTCATGGTCTCACGGGACCAACAGAACGACGTCATCAGACGCAATTCTGAGGTTCCCATACTGGACACCCTCTTCACTTTGCCTGCGCCTTGAGCTGAGTGATGTGAGAGCATCATTACACAGGGTCTACACTGGAAATGTTCCACGAGTGTTGTTGAGTCTTTCATACGGGTGTCTGATACAACAACAGGCTGTTAATCAGTACAGCTGCACACCTTTGATGACAGACCTTTTTATGCCTTAACGCTATTCTTCTCATTTCTATGCTTGTAGCTGCGGTCCTATACTGTGGTGACCTCTGTCTAACACTGTACTTTGACTTCTCCTGAGGGGGCTTCCATGCAAACAACATTTGTTGAGACATTTAACAGCTAACGTCAACCCCATGCCGCCGTTAGAAGTAAAGTCACGAGATCATAAAAAGTCGACGGGGATCATCATCAGGGGACCATGAATGCCGACACAAAACTCCACTTCGATTTAAATTACAGATGTTGAGATATTTCAGCCTGGACCAAAGTAAAGAGCCGACAGATGAACCTCCACTGGCCTCCACGGTCAACAAAAAATACCTCGTTCACTTTTATTTTTAAAAATAAAACACATCTGAACACGAAAGTTTAAAGTACTTTCTACACTCATTTATATGTTTTTCTTTTCTTGTGAGGTTTATTGCATGACCAGTAACCTACAGTCCACGCAAACTCCATGCACAAATGGTGGGTCATGACATTGCAATCAATGGATGCTGAGTGGATCAAGTTGCGGCTGTGTCTCGCCGTGAATCTTCCCACGGAAGGGCGAGTCTCCAAAGGAGGCCAGTGTTCCTTTGATGAAAACAGTCACGGAGCTCAGAGTGTTGCAAACCTAAAGGAGTGAAAACACAACAGGGTCGAAAGAGCAAATCCGGCCCTCTGTTCTCGCTGCCTTTATTGTGAAGTTTGCGCGAGGCACGGTATGATTTTCTTAACGCCGTCAATGAAAAGAGGCTTGATTTTCACAGGCCGGCTGACCTCCTAAGAGCAGGTGTGTCTCAGATACAGTTTCAAACTTTTTTTTTTCCCTCCCCCCCTTTTTTCTGTACACTTCCCAGCTGACGATACTGCTGCTCGCTCCAAGTTCTTATCGGGAGTTCAATAAAAAGCAAATCAGCTGAATTCCACGTCTTTATTTCTATTTTTCATCTTTTTTCAAAGATTCTCGCTTCCTTTGAAAGCACAATGGATCCTGTGACTGAAGGATCTGTGGGAAGATCACCTGAAAAGTCGCATCAATCACTCAGACGGATCGGCTCGGCTGTTTTCACTCTCGCTTAACCGTTTCCGTTGAGTATGTAACAATATATGAACAGAGCGATTAGGAAAAAGCCTTCTCGTGTTTCCACCCTGAGCTCTGCGAGGGAAACACCTGATCTCTTCCTGTAAAGGGATATCAGGTGAGGAAATCACCATTTCAGGTCTTTTGTGAAGCCAAATGAGGGTCTGTTTTCAGGCCTAAAGGATTATTGCTTTGCATAGGCGAGGTCATGTGAAAAAAATGAATTTACCTTCATCTTGATTAGACTTACACAATTAACACAACCTCCTCCGTCGCATACTACACATTTAAAGTCATGCAAAGATTGATTACACTTTTAGCAGCTGGTTGAAGATGCATGTTTAGCTTTGCATCAGAAAAGGTAAAGACGAAAAGGTAAAGCCTGCAGCTTCACAGTGCTTCTCCGTTTTGATGCCGTACATAAGCTGCAACAAGCCTGGGAAAAAGCCAGAGACACAACATCCTCCAACATGACTCCGTCTGACCTTACATACAAACGGCTCAAAATAAACCGACACATGAGCGAAGAAAAACCGAAATGTTTGTTCAGACTCTTATCTCAGGCCGTACGTTTCCTTTGGGGTCGTGCAACGTGAGCTGGATGGTTTATGTTTGGGCCTGTAGGATGCATTATGGAAACCTTCAGGAAGACATGCACATCTCATTTTCCTGAGTCTCCCGCTCCAGCGCAACCACCAGACTCTGACCTCATATATTGTTTCTAAAAAAGGGCTTAAGACACGAGGCACTGACTCGTCTTGACAAGTCAGTTAATCTAATGTACAATCTTCAATCATTCTTCTATTTAAATGAGAAAAAAAATGACCCTCGTTTGATTTATTTCTCAAGTAAAATAGCCTATTTTCAGGGTTTGGGTAAGCCATGGCTTTTCCCAGACAGTATCTTGTTTCACAGTTGCTTAAGATTTGCTTTAAATCTGTAAATGTCAGAATATTCACCCTGAAACAGGAACATGAGAACCGATATGTTAGATAGGAAAAACTTTTAGGAAACGTATCGTACATAATGACAGTGATTATTCAACACACATTTGTACTACATTTGCCAGGTTTATTTTTAATTTTTTTAAGCGTATTAGTTTACATATTTGGATGATTTTTTAGAACCTGAAATCTGTCTTGCAAAATTAGGAACTGTATTCATCAGTCTTAGAAAATCTTTAAAGGGCCAAAAAGCTATGAACTGAATGTCAAAGGATAAATGACTTTTTAAAGAGACTTATTCCAACTTACAGTAGATTGTAGAAGTTATTTTTAAAGAGCAAAGTGATCAGCAATAACCTTTTTTTATTATTATTTGGTCAGAGCCATATATCTAAAAAATCCATACGCAAAAAACCAACAAAAAACGTAATTTTAAATTCTCTAAAAGTCCATTCTATTTGTATTATATGTGTTTTATTTTCAATTACTATGAAAATTAAAATGTATTATTTTTCAAATTGGGAAGAACTTGCGAGCCTTCAGCTAAAATTAGAAAAAAAAAAGAAAAAAAAGAAACCCAAACTGCACAGACTATGAAGATTCATGGAATAAGAAAATCAAATGAACAAAATCAATGTCGTCTTTATTTATTTATTTTTTTTGCAGCCCCCCCTATTGAATGCCCAAAAAAAAAAGGTGGTGTAACATCTTGTTAAATGTTGAAATCAAGAGCAAATCACAGGTTTAAACTAACCTATTCTGAATTAAACATACTGCTTCAGCCAACACGTTATTGATCCGCGCCAACGATGTTTTGTACAATCACTGCAGAACGTGTCTCAGAAACAGATGACGTGTGCTCATCTGTGTGTTTGTACTGCAGGGGACGTCTCATCAGTCTACTGGGAGGCTGGTTTAGGTTTACAGGCGCCGTGGCGACACATACATGCAGTCGGTGTTGCTAGCCTGTTGTTTTTGAGAGGTATCTGATCCATACATGAAACAGCCACAACATTAAAACCACTGACACGTCCGCTTTTCCCACTTAGGCCTCGGCTCTATCTCCATATTTACTGTTTTGTTTTGGGTTTTTTTTTAAATCTGCTTGCTATGTTTTTATATTGTCTACCTTTGTATTTGTTGCTTGTTGTTTATTGCTTTTTTGCTTTTATCCTGTGAAGCGTCTTTGAGTTCTTGAAAAGCGCTATACAAATAAAATGAATTATTATTATTATTTTTATTATTTTGTGACAATCCAGTGTCCTGCTGGGAAGCCTGGTGTCCTGGCATTCATGTGGACGTGACTTTGACATGTACTAACCACCTAAACTTGTCCAGAAAAAAGAACACCCGCTATGGCAACAGCAAAGGGTTGCTCAAGGACTCCAGACTCAAATCCCAAGCACATCATGCATCCACAGGATATGCAGGAACAAGCTCCACACAAATCAATCAAATCAAATCAAATTTATTGTCATTTTGCTGTACATACACAGTAGTACGGGCAGGATGAGAGAGTGTTGCTTCCAATTACTTAAAGCAATTTACATGAAGAAGTGTTTGCATATCTGGATCAGCAGTTCAGCATTCTGGCAGCTGGTGGTTGATCATTCTGGAGGTTCTTCCTTTAACGCTCCGGAAACGTTAGCCTGATGGCAGCAGTTCAAACAGTTAATGGAGAGGGTGTGAGGAGTCCCTCACAATGTTCAGCAGCTCTGGAAAACAACCCACAAGACCCAAAGGATCCGCTTTCAACATCCCATCCCAGGACATTCCCAGAGGTCCTGTGTCCATGTTCCTATGGGTCAGAGCTGTTTTGGCAATACGAGGATGACATACACAGTATTAGGCAGGTGGTTTTATTCATACGCTCTGAAGTTTGTGTGTAGGAAGAAAAGTACCTTTTATTTTATCCTTCACTTATATACCAAAGTTCACTTGGTAAACACAGGCTCTGGTGCTTAATGTCTATAGCAGACACATCAGTACGCTCACATGTACATTCACTAAAGGGGAGCAGCCATGGGACAATAACCCACTGAACTGCTCCGTCTCTGTCCCCACCTACCCCTGTCTCACATGACTGCAATGATCTCATTCCACCTGAGCCGAGCTCCCAGCTGCTCCCAGAAAGCCTCAAGGCCAGAGCCGGGTCGTGCCAACCATAATCTTCCACGCCTTCCACACCGCCTCCTGAGCTCATTGTCGTCACGTCACCTCTCTCTCAGCCAAACAGGCCGAGCCGAGGCTGCTTATATTAAAAGCTATGTTAGCGTTCCTTAAAAAACACCTAAAAAACCGACATGAAAGAGCAGACTGACTGGAGTGCCGTCCCACAGCACTTAGTCAGTCCTAACAAGAAAGGGTTTGGAAGAAAATGTACCAAAGGACTGTTGTAACAGCTGTTCATATGTTCAAAGGCAGCTCTGTGTTTACTGATTGGAGACACATATTACTACATTAATTAATGTACATCAAACAGCTGGCACGTGTAATTTAAAGCTAATTCAGCTAATGGACAAAACTAGCATTAGAATGCTAATGTATAGCACACGTGATCTGACACCTAATGGAAGTTTTTCAAATTTATACGACCTCTCACAAAAATAATGGTGCAGTCGTGACTCGATAGTCCGACCCTTAGCAATCCAAAACCGTGCTATCCAACAGGTTTTTAGGAGAAACGAACGGAACCCATAAAAAAATTGCCTTAACATAGCGACAGCCTTGGATTCTGACTCTGACATGACATTTTATGTCACCAATCAGGATAACAGCGTATTATCTGACTGAACAATCCCACAGATTGGCTACGTTCACACTGCAGGACTTGATGCTCAATGAGGATTTTTTTTGTGAAATCAGACTTTTTGTGAGTTCGTTCACATTTTCAGTTAAATGCAACTCATGTGTGATCTGCTGTGTGAACGTCATACGACCCAAAAGTGTCGCGCATGCACAGAAGAGGACACGACGACGTCACACGCAGCGAGCGTGCTCAGTGGCGTCAGCAGTCAAGTACTGCCTGTGCATTCCGGCCTCTTCCACCCCGTCGAAGCGCATCCCCGGGGTGGAAGTAGCCTCCTGACCGCGCCGAATATTCAGATATTCATCATTAATTGGACCTAAATATCCAGAGACCAGAAAGTGCTATTCGGACCATGCAGCCCTATTTGTCGTGTATCAATGACATGTAGGTCGGATAAGTGCAACCTGGTCGTTCAGACAGAACTCACATGGCAAAAGATCAGATACCGATCGGATTTAGGACCACTTATATTTAATGTCAACCAACGGGTCTGTGCACAAGCGCACCGGTCAATTAGGCGTGAAATCCAGCGATGGGTAGCGTTCTAACAATACACTAGTTATTATAACAACTATAAGCAATAAATATTAACAACAAATGAGCCTTCCAGCATCAAGCCCTCCTTGTATCTCGACCTCCGTCTTGACAATCCGACATAAATGAAGGTTTTACATTTAGTGTCGGATTATCGAGTCACGACAAGTTATAAAATGTTCCAAAAGTAACATCAGAATGAACAGCTAAATAGCATCCATTAGGTTAGTGTAGCATAAGTCAAAAAGGGTGGTTAGATAAGACAAATATACGTTTAATAGCAGCTATTTTGCAAATTAATTTGCTACAATATATTAGCACAACAGAAAACTAACGTTTCGAAATTAAAACATTCCCGATGGCAAGAAGTAAAGCAACAGTGCAACAGCTACAATGGTCTAATATCCATACACCAGGTTGCTTCAGTAATATTTATGTTGGAGCAACCCAACGTACCGAACAGTAATGAGAACGACTGCAGCAAGCAAATTTAGTTCTCAATATTCAAATGTAATTTCACAACAGTATTTGCAAAGTCCAGGAGTTGTGACACTGTCTTGTGGTTGTGTAAGCCTTAAGCAACAAGTAATAACGGGAACTGTTTACTTTGGCCCGCTGGAAAAATACACAGGAGGGTGTTTTTCATATAAATCATGTCCCTCTGATAGGTAGGCACCACCGGTTCTGCCTCACCCCAATTACCCTTTATTGAACAGTCAAACTTTAAACGGCCGTAAACGACGAGAAAGCAGTCAGATCAACCTGAGCGTTTCCCAGTTGATGTCTTCAAACGTAAACATTTGCCGTTCCCGACAGCGCTGACGTCGCCGTTAGCTTTGAGTGGAAATCAGCCGTGATTTCACAAAGAATCGTCAAATTAGTGGATTCGTAAACATTTGCAGCCAGGGCGGGTTGACAAGATCTGGAACGCGGCCATTCCCCCCGTCCACATCGCGTTTCAGGTAGTGAGTAATCCTCTTGTCTCACCACTTCTCAGTCTGGTGTTGCCGCTTCAGTGAAATCACCCCTTCTTGGCAAGCGTACCTGCTGTAGAACAAGCCTCTCTCCTGTTACAAAAGGCTGGGCTTAATAAGCGTCCGGGCTGTATCAGCGCCGTCTTCGGTTTCCTCAGATCTTGAAAACGCCGCCGTAAAAGTAGCTAAAATTTACTGCTTTGCCCCCTCAGGTTTTCTTAAAGGGGAGATTCCCTTGTGTTGGTTCTTTTACTCCTGCCAGAAATATTGCTTTGCGCTGCTCATTGGGCCTTTGGGAGAAATATGGAAATTTTACAGTGAGAAGTTTAGAAGCGGTGTAATTGGAGTTGGGGTGAGGGCGAGATTGCCCCCCCGCCTTCCCCGCGTCCTGCAGCATTAAAGGCCCTCGAGCCATGTCTGAATCCGTCTGCCCCACGCACAAGTTTTCTTAATTGGAGCGGTCTTTAGTCAAAAGCGGTTCATATGAGCGGATGTGCATGCGCTATTGTACAGTACGTATGCTCCAGAGGTATTAAACTGTGATTCATTTAGCTGCTGTACACTGTTTGCCGGTCGTAAACTATTGGTTCCACATTTGGGAGCTTTTAATCAAGTCATATAATCATTATTATTAGATGGAGATTTCTAAGATTGCATGGAGCTGTTCTGATTAACACATTTTTCTGTCATGCAGTTAAATAAGTGGGAAATTAATGGAAGCACTTTTTGTGTTTTAGCTGAGAGTGAGATGAGAAGATCAGCACCGCTCTGATACCGATGAGAAGCGATACCCCCGCAGCCGTGAGCTTAGCAAGGTAACCGCCTCAGCCAGACTCTGTTCGGTCTGTAACGGCAGGTTTATTTTATTTATTTATTTATTTATTCACGTTCTGTACAGATGAAACAAACAAGAATGTGTTTTAGGTGCCAATGCCGTTTCGACAGGGCCAAGCCAACAACATCCATCCATCCATCATCTATACACCGCTTAATCCTCACTAGGGTCATGGGGGGCTGGAGTCTATCCCAGCTGACTCAGGGTGAAGGCAGGTTCACCTGGACAGGTAACCAGTCTATCACAGGGCTACACTTAGAGACAGACAACCAAGTACACTCACATTCACACCTACAGACAATTTAGAATCACCAATTAACCTCAACATGTTTTTGGACTGTGTGGGAGGAAGCCAGAGAACCCGGAGAGAACCCACACTGCACGGGGAGAACATGGAGACTCCACACAGAAAGATTCTGGTGCCCCCACCGGGACGCGAACCGGCGACCTTCTTGCTGCAAGACAACAGTGCGAACCAACTGCACCACCTTGCAGCCCAAGCCAACAACAGTGAAATAAAAACATCCCAACAGCTACGATAGAGCTCAGAACCTGAGGACTTACGAGCATTAAACAGTAAACGTGTGCGACAGCTTCAGTGTCTGAAGTGATGATCAGTGCACGGTGGGATTTAGCATCAGATCCTGATCAATGCCGTCACCGTATCAGAGATCATTCGTGTTATTGATTACGCTTTGGTTGTTCCACATGCGTAAACCCTCTCTTGCTCATGTGGGTCCAAGCTGCTGGGATTTAATCATCTCAGTGGAAAGAGTCCGACGAGCAGCTCTGGTTTCATCCCTGTAAAGTTTTTGTTGTTTTTTTCAAATGGACATTTTAGTTTTGAATATATGTTTAGTTGTAGGGAACAGTTTATTAGTAATTTGTTCAATGATTTTGTCAGCAAATCAATATTAGTACTTGAACTTCGAATAGCTTCACACAACTCAAAGTAACCTGTCCTTTGTGCTCGTCTGTCCATTAATGCAGCGGCATGCAGGTCAGACTCGTGTTCATAAGTCTGACTTAATGAGATTTTTGTGGGAAAGTGAAAAGGGAGCTGATTCAGACATGAAACTGACAAATTAATTGACAACAGCACATGTCTTAAAGCAGACAGAGACGCAAGAGCAGTTTATGAACTAAACCATGGAAACAGTTCATCTTAATAAAATTATCTCAGGATCTAAAGTTGTGGAACAGCTACGAAATCAACTTTCACATGCTCTGGATCTACAGTAGTTAATACTGTATACAGCCAGTTGCAACTTGTTGTGCATGTTCCCTTTTCAGTTTCCTCTGGTTTTATTTTGATATTACCCAAGTTTTGTGTCTCAGGTACTTGTGTTTTCTCCCTTTGTGTATTTTTCTGCACTTGTGATTGCTACTGCCTGGCCTGATCTGTTTGATCGGGGTCTCAACACCCAGTCAGCTCCAGTATGTATGTACAGGCTGCATTTAAATCGGCAGCTACACCCTACAGATGGATGCAGTTTGTGCTGCGTACTATGTTCCATATTAGTATACAGTATGAAGCTGTTATATCAGTTTATTTTGCAAGATTTACAATTTTGCAATTTCATTTAGCTTTTTATTCAAAGCGACGTACATTTGCTAGTAGATCACATTCACACACCAATGGCGACAGAGCTGCCATGCAAGGTGCTGCCTGCCATTGGGAGCAACTTCTTGGGTTCAGCGTCTTGCCCAAGGACACCTCGACTGTAGAGGGGCAGGGGATTGAACCAACAACCTTGCGATGAGTGGACAACCTGCTCTACCACCTGAGTTTCCTGGTTTTGGAAAGGTACTACTACTGTTATTTCTGTTGCTCTGAAAGCGTTCCATCAAACTGGGTGCCTTTTCCTCAAACTTGTTGACTGCCTGTATTTTTATTTTTGTTTTAATCCCCACATTGGTTTGGTCGCATCGTGAACATTTCCTTCTATTCAACAGAAATATACTTTCAATAGAATTAGCCAATAATGATCTCATGTCTCCTCTACTCATACAGTAGGATGCAAGGATACGATTTGCCTTAAAAACTAATAAAATGTTAAAAAGTCATTACACCTCTGACTATAATAACACAGTCTCCAACTCAAGCCAGCCTAGAATGCCTCTGGTGGCAAAAGTCCGTAGTGTAATGTCAGCAAAGTTGTGATAAAGCCCTACCAACCAGTGTTGTGAATGATGAAGTACGCTACATTGTGGGACGATGGAAGTGAATTAGACTGGAGATTTTTATTCAGGACAACATCCAGGTATTATTGGCGCACTGCAAATTTTATGTTGTTGCGCATACTGCACTACATGCTAAGTATTTTAAGCAAATAGGTACGCAGTGTTAGAATAATTTCAATAATTACAGAGCTATAGTCTTGTTTCTCTGTGTTTTGGTTTGCAAGTTTATCTGTGTACCTGCCTCTTGTGTGGCTTCCTGTTTGTCTAAAATGTTCGTCGTCCTCTACTTTTGTTTTATGTTTCGCTTCAGTTTGTCACCTTTAGTTGCCTTCTTGAACTTTTGGTGAACTCTGTGATCTATATGTGTTTTTTGTGGGTCACATTTTGTCCCTTTATTATTAGATCTTGCATCAGCTTCAGTTATCAAGCCACGCCTAGTTTTTGAAGCCTGCCTCTTGCGTCTGCATTTGGATCATTAACGTGAACTGCCTTTACTTTAAATGGAAGCTAACAGCAATGTCAACAGTCAACAATGAAATCACCTTTCCTATTGTTATCACTGTCTATCAGAATTGTTCTTATAAGCAGATGTTTCATAAAACCAAAAAGAATCCTTCATTGCTGCTGCAGTCCCGTCTTCTGAGGCCCTCAGGCCTCCTTCAGCCTCCCGCCTGATGTTGGCAGCCGAGGCAGGCTGTGAACACCAGCCTGTCCTCTGTGCAATTGATTAGTTTTCTCAGTGTCTTTTCTTCAGTCTTTGTTCTTGAAACTTCATTCTTTAGTCAGAATGATGGTTTATAAGTGGACACTTGCTGTCTCTTGTACTCTTCTCACTCCCTCTATAAGGACATTAGATCATGTGGCATCACTGGTCAGGCCAGGTGGAGTCAGGCTGATTGAGTTCATGATGTTCTTGTGATTAATTTCACTGACCTATTAGGGTCTAATTCTAGTAAGTATGAGGGTGAATGACCTCGGTCACACAGAGTGGCTTTAAAGCAGTTCATAGCCACAAATTTGCAAGTATGCACTTGGATTAAACCAACAAACACTGTTTCCTATTTCATTTCCGGGACTTCCCATTTCTGCCCGCCATCTGTGTCCTCTGTGTGCTTTCACTTCCCCATTCTCACCATTACATCATTACAGTGAGTTACACATTTCACCTTTCACACATTTCAGTTTTATTACAAATAACTTGATCAACATAACATTTATGACACAATCATTTCACATTACTTCTTAAGCAATAATTACACATTGTCATTCTTAAATACTGAATATGTGAATCATTTCTTTTTCAGCATCGTAAAATACAATTCAATATCCTGTTACTGTTGTGGACTGGCAGATCTTCTGAACTGTTTTCAGTTGAACGGGTTCTTCTTCTTCTTTGGCCTGCTCATCTCTTATTCCTTTAGGCTTTTGTTATCTTCTTTCTTCATTTAACCTGGGCTGTATTAGGGGCTTTATGAAGTTCCCAAGGTTGCCTGGCTTTGTGGGGCCCATAAAGGCTTTCAAATCTGTATTCATGAGGCCCGTAAGACCCCCTTAATCTGACTCTCATCTCTGTTTTTTTCTGGTCTCTTCTACGAGACTTATATCTTGCAACTGCATCATAAACACAATTTCAGCAGGAGGATTCTTCATATTTGCAGTGAGGACTGACAGAACACAATTATCATCATAGAGGTTAAATGTGAACACTAATGGGAGGCAGTGAACTGAAAACGGCAGTCACCTATTGACCTCAGATGTTTGTTTGCCTTTTTTTTTTTTCGCTAATTTAGCCGCGAGCCATATTGTGACACAGAAAAATGACATCAAGCTGAGAATACAGGAACTAAGTGGCCCTCTGGCTGTCTCTCATGATTCATGCTATCCCTGATCATGATACAATACCCTGCAAAGTGAACCGCTGCAGCAGATCATTACAGCGCTAGAGTACAGTAAAAGTACAGTCTCTGGATCTCATGGCCTACAGGAGCCTGTCCATGTGAGTTTAGACTGCCAGAAGACTTCATTTCTCAGAGACCAGTTCTCCGGTTTGACGTTGAAACACCGCAGGTATCCTCTGAGGCTTTCAGCCGGAGACAACGAAAGAGCAAAATGAGTCTGCCAAACCAATTAGTCACATTAAAGTGGAATCAGCGCTGATGGTTGTCAGTGGGTTGAGTCATACACATTAAGATAACATCAAGAATTGCTCTGCAGCACGCTGACTGACGGTGGTGTTAGGGGGAAAGTCGCACCAGGGGAATGTGAACTCTGGATGCATGTGATCACAACACGTCAGTCAAATGCAGAAGGAGGTGAACAGGGTGATAAAGGCAGCGTTTCCCAGGCGCTTATTGGAACAGAAGTCGAGTTTGAAGCTTTCTGTGTAATGCTGTGTTACAGGACAGAGCTATCACTTGTTTCCCTTCAAACTGAAGTAGTCACATGTCAGCACTGGAAATACAGAATGGGGGAAAAGCGCTTGACAACTTTTGATAGGTTCCCCAGAAGGCAGAAGGTAGCTGTACGTGTTAGTTTCTTCCCTTCCAAAATTCTAATTTGTTGAGGTGAATGATGAGGAGATTTTTTTCTTCGTGAAAATAAATGTAATGCACATTAGTCCTGCTCACGTGTGTGTGTGGCTCTTATTTCATATATGTATGGACACATTATTTTATTAAGGGTAAACTTTGTTGTTCAGATATGCTTTAACAAAAAAATATGTTTTCAGAAATGTAGGAACAAGAGAACACAAAGATAAGCTGACAAACAAAACAGCTGTTTCTTTCTGGTAAGTAGAAATGAAAAATACCTAAAGTAAGCGTTATATGCATCCATTGTTAAAGTGGAAGTTCGTGATACAGCATTGAATCTGCAAATGCTTAGATTTAGCTCAACAAGTTAAGTAAGTAGAGTAAAGGCTTTTTGTATTGCAGCATTATTAAAAAAATCCCATCAACTTCACATGGTTGACTTTAATGTAATTTTGGCATCGAAACAACACGTGGTTGCGTCTGGTTGGATGTAAAGCGCTTTCTAGCACCATCAGGACCGGTCCTGTCCATTGTGGACCTGTATGATGTTCATAGACTCTATTTTACAGATTTCATACAGTTTCAAGGACTTTAATGGCTGTCTGGATTTTTTTCAGGGTCAGTGTTTTTTAGTCAGTTTGACGAAGGTTAGAGCAAGATTATGGTTGTAGTTTAAATCTCTGAAAGTAAACACTGCTGCTGTTTTGAATATTAAATTTCAACCCATCTGTGACTGTAAGTGGCTGCTGGTGTTTGTTGTTTTTGTATTCATGTTCCGGGGTTGAGCAGGCCCGGTGTGTCTTCACACGCCAACTTTCATTGAGTGAAGCCAGGAGGTCATTGTGTGCATGTGTCAGACAGTTTGTGGCAACAAATAACCTTTTTATGGGTTTAATTCTGTTTGGGTTTTTTTGCGTTTATGCACATGGATTGTGTTTGTATCTGATCATTGATTATATGTGTACTTGATCAAACGGAGGCATACCTGTCGCCCATCACAAATCTGCACCCTTGGTAGGCAGAGCGAGGTGATTGTTTGCTATGTTTCTACTGACCATTCATTCTTCATATAATGATTTAAGTGGAATGCAAAACTGTAATTTACACGCTCTGCTCGTTTGATCCTATTTTAACTTTGTTATAACAAATGAAATTGTTTGTATGTTTTAGTTTCACGGTGCACAGGTGAAATAAAGACGAGATTGAGCACCGGTCGAACACTACGGCTGTGTTACTGATGCCGAGGGCAGCTACAGTGAAACTCGGCGCTGAGGTGAAGTGAATCCGGCTCCTGCGGTCTCTCCTCATCGTCAGCTGTTGTTCCTTCGTTGAAGCGCTCCTTCTTGCCGATGCACCTCATTAGTGTTAATTAAAGCCACTGTTAGTCTTATTTTCATTGTCACAGTTACAATGATAAACTCTTTTTTTTTTTAAGTTATTTTTTTTGGCCTTTGTGCCTTTATTGGATAGTGTTAGTGAGAGAGAGAAAGGAAAGTAGGGGAGAAGAATGGGGGGAGGACATGTGGGAAAGGGTCATGAGTGGGATTCGAACTCATGACCTCCACATTGGGACTATAGCCCTGTACATGGGACGCCAGCTCAACCAGGTGAGCTATAGTGGCGCCCAATAAACTCATTTTTAAGTCAGGAAGAATTGGATTTGAGACAGAAAATGAGCAGGGGTGTTAAAAATCCAGTGTCATGTTGACCCCTCCACCTGCCCAACCTCCTCCCATTAAAGACTGTTAGGCTTTTAGTGCAGTCACCTGACACCCACCTTTCCACCTGTCATGTTCACCACTGGAGCACACTGTCACTTGAAGGTTAAACACTTTTTTGGTTGCACAAACGAGGGTCACGAATGGGGTCATTTTTTTAATGGGAGGGCAGTCTCATTTCAAGAGTTGTGACTGCCACTCCTCTTCTTCTTCATGTCCATCTGTTAGCAGCAGCTCCTTTTGCAGCCATTAGGTACCGAAAGTTTCTCAAGAAGCTGCAGAAATGGCGGATGGAGTTGGAGAGAAGTTTGTCTGGATAAACATCCTGAGCAGCAGGTTGAACTTTCTTTCTGAAGAAGTGAAATTCACACCCAACACCGTTTAGACTCCACCCACCAAAGTTACCTCATGGAAATATTGTTGCATCCCAAGTGGCTCCATCAAGGAAGAGTTTGTAAAAAAAAAAATAAAGCTACAATCCGAGGACAAAAAAACATTTTCATGACAAGAGTCTGGCACAAACAACTAGTCAGGTAAACATCATAGATGCAACTGAGCTTTAACATTAACAACGGAGTCCTGAGGATGTGAGTCAGGTAATGAGGTCACTTCTTCTAACAGTCCGTCTGTTGAATCAAGCAAATGAGGTCACAACTGTAATTGTGCACACATTTCATATTTCCAGCTCATTCTCACTCTATGATAATAAAAAGAGACATAATTTTGAGTTTCTACCAAGGGAACCAAAAAAAAGCACCATTAGTCTCGTTAACTGCCTCTGTGAAGCATTCAAGCCACAGGATTGAATCTGAATGGATGTGAGCAGATTTTAGAGCTTCGCTTTTTTTTAAAAAAACCAGCTGAACTTTTGCTCGTGGAGAGAAATGCGACGTCGAGGCCAAGCGAGGGCCACCTTCCATCACGGACCCATCGTTAAAGAAAACCCCTCGCTAATACACACACACACACACACACAGCGAGCACTCGAGCAGGATGTTGGTGTTCTTTCTTCCTCGCAGCATGGCCAAACAACCGACCTGTGTCTTTTTTTTTGCAGTCTGCACGACAGCCTCCTGTCCAGGGAGCTGTTACTCCAGCAAGTGACTTTTCTTTCCGGTCGTTTGTGGAAATAATGGCACGCAGAGGCCAATACTCCACAGTGACCGGGGGCCTGTTATTCCTAGCAACTGCTCGAGCTGCTCAGGACATTAGTCAGAATTTTGGATGCCGGCGAAGTGTTGAACCCTGAGTTCATCTGGGGGGATTTTGCTGTCTTTACTTTAAGGAATTAGACGCATATTAAAGAGATTTATTCGCTCAATACCACTTGATTTGTAATGAACAACATCTCAAGGCCGTGATCAGAACAAACTTTGTCCTATTGATTGGCTGTTGAAATGTCTCTTCTGCACTCTATTGTGCAAGATTTGCTCTTTCATTGCCGTCAATATGTCCTTATGTATAATGTACACGCGGAGCAATCAAGTTTTATCAAACCCAGAGTTGCTGTTACACCTAAAAGTCAGATATTTCTTTCAGCACACCTTCTATTTTGGCTCACCGCTGCATTTCCAGAAACAGTAATTTGCAGGCTGCTAATGAAACATGCAGAACCACCATTAGCCTTTCAACAGCACTTCAAGTCAGCCGGCAAGCAGCATGCCAAACGTCTAACATTATCATTTATTAACACATTACTGACAATTCCAATCGGCCTGTTTAAACTTTAACAAAGGCTCTTTCTTGTGTGGCCTTGCATGATTGTTGAAGGTGTTTCAGGAGCCGTGCGTCTGTGGTATTTACCTCTAAGTAATGCATCAGGATACAGGCACCTTTAGTAGTCCAAGATTAGACCTGTCAGTTCCTGATTTTGTGCTTGTGAAATATTGAAAGCGCTCATTCATGTTAACATGGTTTCCAGAGTGAATGTCTTGTGTGATTGTGATTTGTGGTGGACTGTCTGCCTGAATATATGCTGTAAACACTTATATAATTGTGGACAATAAGCAGAAGCTTGACAGTATTTGTCATTGCCTACGAGCATCAGTTTCTCCTCATGTCTGTATTAATTGGTTAAAACTGTAACTGTGATGATTTAAACAATGAAAACTAACGATTGTGTTGTATGTAAAAAGCCTACATACATTTTCACTGTAAGGCAAGAAGACCCTTTAAATTCCCTAATGAGGAAACATCCCATTTAATTGCAGTACATTATACAATAAATTGACTTGTATTTGATTCAATTATGACATCACATTTTAATGATAATATATTGTTTATATGAAATAAACCGACAAGCTGCACAGACTACAGCCAGAAAAAAGCTGTTTGCTGTGCAGCATATTCATGCAACTCATGTTGCTGTGTGAGTGTGTCTATTTGTTTTGGACATAAATTAGTTTGCACAGTCATTGTGGGGATCCGCCTTCCAAAAAAAGCAAGACCCCATAATGTTAATCATTAAACCTTAAGGCAAAGTCCTGGTAAGGGTTTAAGGTCAGGGTAAGGTTTAAGTAAGTAGTATTTTTTGTTAGGGTAGGTCTCAAGAGAATACGTGTATGTCAGTGTGATATCCTCCAAACTGTGTGTGTTTATGTGTACTTGTTGTAATGATGATACATCTGTTTACACAGCTACATCGTGGGGACTCACCTGCTTACTGGGGACAAAAGCAAGCCCCCATTGGGTAAGCTGTGAAATGGTGACCTGGTTTAACTTTAGGTTACACTGATGGTTGGGTTAACGGTTAAGGTGAGTAGTAGCTGAGGTTAGGTTATGTCTATAGGAAATGAATGTAAGTCAGTGTCTGCTAGTGAAATAAAACTTAATGCAGTAGTTGAATGGAGCTAAAAAGTACAAATCTGAGGTACTTGTGTCTGTGTTTTTGTCCATCCATTATCTATACACTGCTTAATCCTCATGAGGGTCGTGGGGGGCTGGAGTCTATCCCAGCTGACTCAGGGTGAAGGCAGGGGACACCCTGGACAGGTAACCAGTCTATCACAGGGCTACACTTAGAGACAGACAACCAAGCACACTCACATTCACACCTACGGACAATTTAGAATCACCAATTAACCTCAACATGTTTTTGGACTGTGTGGGAGGAAGCCGGAGAACCCGGAGAGAACCCACGCTGCACGGGGAGAACATGGAGACTCCACGTAGAAAGATCCCGGGTGTCCTCACCAGGACGTGAACCGGTGACTTTCTTGCTGCGAGACAACAGTGCTACCAAAGATCAAATCAGTGAATTCCAACCATTTTCAAACGAGAAGTTCCATAAAGTAGCTTCTAGTTTGGTCACAATTTCACAGACGTCTATTTTTTTTTTGTTGTAAGTTTTGACTAAAAAAGTAACCTCCCCACTCCTGAGATACTTAAATAACTACTACGTTTATAGTGTTTTTCTCAAATATAAAATGATTCAATTTTTTGATAAATGGAAAAATATTCACAGCAGCAATATTTTTCTAATTTATATTTACTTTCACAAAAAGCAGCTAGAATTCAAATTCCTTTAAAAACATATTAAGAACATCTCCAGTCCTCTGGCAGGATGTTGTTTGGACCTAAGACTGAGTGTGTGTGTGTGTGTGTGTGTGTGTGTGTGTGTGTTTGTGTGTCAGAAGAGTTCAGGGGAGTACAGTGAGTTTACAAAGAGTTCCTCGCCATGAACTCAATCCATCACACTTGTCTTCGGCGCTGATAAGCCGTCTGGAGCACCCTCGGCGACATTTATCATCACTGCATTTGTAACATTTGTACTTTAAAATTCTCCCAGTGATTTCAGTCACAGTGCAATCTGATACATGTGTCATATACTGTACGCTGCAGTTGTTTGTGTGCAGCACAGTGAAGGACTTCAGTGGCAGAGCCTGTCCTCTGGAGCAAGCTCTGGAGAGAAGGCTTTACAATTGATTTACAGTCTGTTTGACCCCATTAGGCCCATGAGCACCTTTGTATCCACAGCTCTGGGGAATGTGTGTGTGTGTGTGTCAGTGTGTGTATATGTGTGTGTTTATGTGCTGCAGAGAGATAGAAAGAATGAAAGAAAAGCGAGGAAGGAGTGGGGGTTGGTGGGATGATACGGGAGGCTTCCAAGGCCACTGCAGAGCAGGGTTCTGAGCATTGCATCAGGCCCATGTTTATTTCATAAACATTCTCCCCAGCTGTCAGTCTGGGAGAGATAGTACGCGCTCTCCATCTCCCCCCTCAGCTACCCACCGGGGTAAATAAGCAGCAACACACCTGCAAAACTGGTGTCCTCACATGAAATGGGAAAGTCTGCCTAATAATAAACAGCTACTTCAAGTTGAAGAAGAGGTTAGAATTTGATATCAAATGCAGATACCACACTTCCCTTTAGCTCTTGAATTTAAAGTGTTTTTTTTCTAGTTTTTAAATCATAATTTCCTCTTCCGAGAACGCAGCCAAAGATGTGTTATTAGAGTCGGAGAGGTCGGCACTCGTGTCCAGATGAAAGGTCAAAGAGGCGCATTAGCCCTAATATAACAGCTAAGCATCAATCAGCAGGGCTATACTTCACTCTGCTCTCCTTGGTATCTCGTGATGAGAGACGTATGACGGGGGCGGATATAGAGGTCTAAGGCCCCCCGTCCCCGGGGTCCCATCACCCTCTGCACTCATGTGGAAAAACTAGCAAAAAAACAAATGCTCAGATCTTCGCCCCGAGGCCAAAAAAACCCTACTGACTGTGCATCTCCCGTATTTATTTGCAGCGAGGCGTTCATTCATACCTACACAAAGTGTTATTATGACATATCTGCTTTTTGCACTGCGTGTGTGTGTGTGTAACTTAGCCTGGGCTGGTTCTCCACGCTGCCTGCTGGTCTTATGTAAATAGAGCTGTCAGCCACTTGTTATGGCCGGGCTGGGAGTCATCAGGAGGCCCTGGCAGCCTCTGGGTCCCTGGCCTCCATGTGATTCATAGCTGGCTGGGGGACAGAGGAGGGGGAAGTTCAAGTCTGCCCAAAACCCAAAGAGCAAGGAAGGAAAGGAGGAGGGAATGTAACAGAGGAAGGTGGGAAGAAAGGAAAATATGAATGTGTGAGGGAGGGTAGGACGGAGTGGCGAAGGATGATGGAGTAAGGAGACACTTTGGGTGGATTGGCAGTTTGTAAGGAGACGAGTGCTGCAGAGGAGTTTGGGTGCGTCGAGTATGAACTCAGTGAGTTTGGGTTTCCCTGACTGTCTCCCCCTCCTCTTCCTCTCAGTCACTGTCACTCCAATCATCATGGTGGTTTATCCTTCCTGCACTCTTGGCCTCATTATTTTCTCTTCCTGCATCTCTCCCTCAGTTTGCCTCTCCCTCCCTTTCCTCACCGCATTGATTGGCATGAACCAATTTCTAAAACTTTAATTTCCACTAAACCCCAAGGAACACATTGCCTCCAACTATTCTCATGTTTGACTCAAAGTTGCCGTGCAGTGAGGACTCATAATGATACCGAGGAATGGAATCCATGGCGGTATTTGAATATTACAAACATTAGCTGGAGGTGAATTTGGGCTCCGTTGCTGAACATCCCCTTAATTGCTACATAGCTGAATTTTTACTTTCTGGGACCTAAATTATGAACTGCCAGACCCAGTGAATTAATAAATAATGAACTTCTGGATTAAAATAATTGAGTATCAAGAATTCTATACAGGCAGTATCCCCGGGCAGCTGTGCTATTGTTGTTAGCTTCCATCGCTTTCCTGATTAAATCATGGCTTTCACTGAATCTAATTGCGTGTGACCAGACGTGATTCTCCTTGAACTGTATTTTTGAGTTGTGCGTTGTCATCGATACATTGGGTACACACATGCATCTGTCTGTTTGTAGTACTGGTGGTGTTAGTTGTTGTTGCTGTATACTACCACAGGTGTCTCCTACAAAATACAACCATATACTACTCGGCCAAATAGCTTTAGAGTAAATAGACCTGCTGAGATTTATTCTTTTGTCCATATACTGCAAAATCTTTAGGGCATGGACGCCAAAGACTTGCGTGTCTGTTGCACAGGTAGGGTGTTACTCCTGCTCAGACATTTCAGCCTTCACTCAACTGCAGGGTCATCAGCTGGAAGCCGCCCCCCTTGCTAATGTTTTGCCCCCTTGCCCAGCGCATTTCCCAGTGGGGTGGCATTGGTACGGTGGGAACATCTCCCCGCCACTCCCTGCTCCTGCCCTTAACTGGGGGTTAACCCCTAAACCCCTAAATCCTTCCTCTGAAGCCACAACCAGTAGCTGGCTTTCCCTTCCTCCTCTGATAGCTGTTTAATAGCGCTCCATAAATTGGTCCCCGTCATGCCAACACCATGGAGCCGCTGGATTACCGCTTCGCTCACCCCTGCATCCGACCTCGACAGGGTAGACACTGGCTTTCCAACCAGCTTGGTGTATTTCAGGCGTTTCCTTTCATGGGCTGCGGTCGTGCCTTCCTTCGGGGGACGGTAACTTTAATGATGAGGACTCTTTTCTCAGCTGTGGATTACATCCTGATGTCTGGGCCGAGACTAGTTGTTATTTCTCTTGGGAGGACCGACTGCTTTCTGAGGTCCACGAGCATCTGCCAGACTTTGTCGGAGTTTGCTACCTCCCTTTGGTGCGGGTGTCTATATGGTGCAAAGAGACTTTTTCTCATATTACTTGCCTACTAGAAAACAGAGCTTTTGATCAAATGTGTTAAAGGTGCTCTTTGTTTACCAGAGATGGAAATCAGCGTCTGATTATTAATACGTTTGTGTTAACTTTACAAGCCGATATCATGTCAGCTTCGTGTTTCTTAGACTGACTGTACATAACATGGACAAACACTCTGCTGCATCACTTATGGGTTTCCTGAGCAGCTGTTTTGAAGCTTAGTGCATCAGCTCCAATGGTCACCATCTAGACAGTACCTGTGTCCAAACTAGCAGCGAATCAAAACAATGAGCAAAGAGGTGGAGCATCAGTGGAGCTGAGGCCTGCCATCCAGACATCTCTGGGTCATGGACTGGCCTGTGGCAGCACCCACTCATTATTCAAAGCAGCCTCACCGTTAATTCTGCATGACTTTATACATTCTTCATACAATTTAACCTAGTGAGTAACAATAACGTTCACCCACTGTACAGTTCTCATAAACAGGGAAATTAGCTATAGAGGCTAAAATGGTGTTTTTGTACCAGGCTGTTTATGTCTGCTGTAACGCTGGACATTTTAGTATTGGGGTGTATTGGGACTGACTCGCTTTTGGATCTAGCGTCAAGTGGTCATTCAAGGAACTGCAGCTTTTTGCCTTTTCCACATTGGTTTAGTTTTTCAGCCCTACAGGCAGTCACTTGCTTACTTGTTTTGTTGCCCCAAATGACAAAATAAATACAAGAATCTGATCAATTAATGCAATCTTTCTGTTTTCAATATTATTTTAGGAACAGCATTTTTTTAAACCTTAATCAGAGCTGTACAGATAGAATGATGTTAAAACAAGGTCATTGCTGATAATACAGGAAATGACTTTTGTATTCTGTTTAACCATTGTACCTTTAGTGAGAATTGTTCGTGCCAAACCTACAAAAGCGTATCAACCCACTCCAAAGTGACCCTCTGCTGTACGAGTTTAGCCTTTTTTAAATGAATTCTGTGGGTTTTATGGCAAAAGCAGACAAGATAGCTGGCATTTTGTTTCATCAAAAAAACCTCTTACACCTTGTTAGCAGCTAACCAGTCGACTAGTTTTGCCCCTATACTTTGTAAAATGATAGCAGCTTAAGAGCTTTGGAGCCAAAATTAATATTAAACTGCAGCATTGCTCCATTCTGCCCAAGTGGCATAAAATAGCAGCTACTGCTACTTTAATAAGAAACTTTACTAGTTATCAACGAGTAAATGCTGTAAACCGTGATCAATAATGACACCCAAACTTCTGGAATATTCCCTCCTTCAGTATGTACTCGGTTTCCAGTCGCTAATCAGAATACGCATAATCACAGTGAAATTTTGCATTTTGAACGTGACCTTTCACTGGCGCTTCAAGCAAGAGGAGAATGTATGTTCCTGTCTTGACCTTGACTCATTATCATTTTCGTACAACAGCTCTGATGGCTATCAGCATTTCAATTACATCTTTGTGAATATTCAATTTAGTGTGATGGTCAAAACAACCCACTTTATCTGCCTTCAGATAGAATTAAGACTCAAAACCAGCG
>NW_007577792.1:432552-448842 GCF_000690725.1 Stegastes partitus
GTGTGCATATGGGTGGGTGGAGATACCAGATACCGCTCAAATTGATTCTTCTGCCAATTGATGCTGAAATGAAGATGGCGATAATCTCTCAGTCTCAACAATTGCGTTTTTTTTTTTTTTTGATGGTGTGTGACTGCCGCTCATTGATTGGAATACAGAGTGCACATTATGTCTGAGCCGAAGCTACATGCGAGTTCAAAGAGTGATGAATTTGCAGAAGAAGGGGGTTTATCTGGCGTGTGTTGAAGTGTTTTTTTTGGGGCGCTGATAACTGCATCAGATACCCTGTTGTCATCCCACCTCTGTAGAAGCTTGAATTCTGCAGCTGAAAAATAAGCATGAAGATGTCAGATGTAGCCTTGAAGAAGTTTTTGCTGATGCGATAAAAAAACAAGGCCTTGGGGGAAAATTCGCAACATTAATAATCACATTAGAATATGAGTGTTACATGTCAGCAAACTATCTGGGGGATTGCAGCTGTGTTTTTTTTTTTTTTTTTTGCGTGTATTTATTTGTTTTCCTCTCTCCCTCTCTCTCTCGTGGAGACTCACCACCTTGACTATTTCCACTGTCTCCTTCAGATCAGCCTTATACAGTAGTGGAATAAATTTGGATTAATTGCAGCCGCTGTGCCAGCTAACTCCGGCTCCACTTCGACTCGGCGACTGCTGGGATGCGAGCAGAAAAAAAAATCATCTGCCACCTCTTCCCTGCACTGTATATCCCTTGTCATTGCACCGCAGAAGTCTTGCCCGCTAAAACAGAGGTAATTAAATCTCCCCGCTCTCATTAAAAATACAGCTGTCTACCACCGAGCACCACGGCTCCACTAAGCGAATGTAAATTTTCATTTCATGGTGCTGAGAGAGGAAGAGGGAGAGGGGGAAGGCTGTTCTCCAGCAGCCACTGTGCCCCTGCCAGCGCCGTGCAGAATAACTGCTCCCTTGAAATAACTGTCCTTTTGTTTCCTGCAGAATTACATAGGGAAATGGCCCGTGTGTTATATAATTTGCGGATTAGGTGCAGTCATGGGTCTCTCAGTTACTGCTGGGAACAGTGAGGCTATTCAGGTGTCTCTTTTTTTTTTTTTAAAAGGGAAAAGGTATATAGCGGGATTCAGAGATGTTAACTGATTTTTAATTGGCTTTTCCTATTAAAAAGCTCAGATGCTCTTCCAAGATTAACACCGGGAAACTTCTGTGAGGTTAACCACTAGTTGACATGCCACGCACATTTCCTCTCCATTAAGAAGAAGAATGGTTTTGCTGATTTTTTAAAGATTGGACTAAATTAAACACTGTACGCCCCGCGGAAGTGTGATGCGCCGAGCGAGGGAGGAAGTCATACACTTGGATTGACTCAACTTTAATGATGAATACTCTCCAACACAGCCGTTGTAGCCAGAATACTAAGCGCCGAGAAACTTGGAAGCTATAAGTCACAGATCAACCCAACAAACAATAACAAGAAAATTCAATACCTGGCTTATTATTTTCTTATTTGTTGTGTGCATGACATTTATCTCTCACGGCTGAGAAAAACACACTTTTCCTCAAGCAAAAAAAATGTTCATTCAAAACAAGACGTTGTTATTGCAGTCTTTCCTATTGATTACATTGAAAATACCTGGGAGGAAATATAGATACCAAAAATAAGTTTGATTTGCCAGACTGACTGAGACTTTCTTAAAAACAACAGTGCTTGTGTTTCCCTGACAAGGATCTCCTCTGGTTCTGCGAATAATAATTGTTGTCTCCGACGCAAAGGTGGACGCAGCGCAACGTTGAGACGGTATTGTTGCTGCAAAACCTTCCGCCGAATGTGAAGACAGAATTGCGGAGAGAATTTGGGAGGCAGTGCGATTGCATACAAAGTCAGTGGAAAGACACGATTAGACATGAGTTTGCCTGAGGCGAATCCCGCAGCTTTATCAATCTACCTAATAAATGTACAGAGATTAGAGGAAAAAAGCAGCGAGACTGGAGGGAAATAACAGAAAACAGCAGTTCGGGCAGAGTCGGAGCTGAAATCAGACTTTCATAGACACAAATGATGCGTCTGTTGCTAGCTAGCTTACAGCTAACAGAGTTTGCACACTAGCTATTTGGGATGCATAAACAAAAACTATGAATCATCAAATATGTGTCAGTGATGTGAGATGGAAATTTACTGTACTGTCTGTCTGAACATGTATGGTAGGGAGGAGGTTGGGGTGGATGGACGGGTGCACAACAGGTCTGACTATGAAAACCAAACCTGCTGTTCACATCCTGTCTCCTATCGCTTAAAGTCAATATCACAACATTTCCCAGGCCTTAGCCAGGATGTCATAGTGGGCTAAATTAATCCAAATATCAAGATCAGGGTGTCACATCCAAGGTGCATTTCCCAAGTCACTGCTCGGTTGGCTCAGGATCTCTACAAATTCAATCACATCAACAATTCCACTCTTACGATTTACATCTACATTCAGAATCTGCAGTTCTTATTTTTTTAATCATGACAACTCTGTCCTCCTCCAACCACACGCAGATATTGTAAAACGTGAGAATTTTACAAACGTTGGCGCCTGATCTTGTCAAAACACCGCTAGCGAACGTAATTCAGGGTTTTCGCAGGATGGTCTAATATAAACATGTACATCTGGTGAAAGGTTTGCGTGCAGGACGTCCAACTTCAACACCACAAATTGCATTCCGTCACAATTCAAAAGTTATTTGTTTGTTTAATGGCCCCAACAGTTTACTTTTAGAATAGTTGAAGAATTCTGAATGAATGAAAACACCATCTTCCCACAACATTAAAACAATCTTAGGTTCCTTCACTTCATCCGTGGTCTTTTGCTTTGGGGTTCTCACTGGTTTGAAGTGGGCCGGACTTTAAGAAATGGTGCCATTATATACTTGCACCAATCGTTCTGATGAATCAAACTAGATGATCAATCCGTCCAGTTTTCTTTTGTTTATCTGGGTTCAGGTCTCGGGGGCAGGCGGTTAAGCATGTCTTTCCAGATTAGATGATAAGGAGTGAAAAACTGATTATACATTTATGTCATGAATTTGACTGTCACTTGAATATTGAATATATGTTAAAAGAAAGTCAAACCAGTAAACTTGGGGATTTAAAGTACAGACTGTGACTGTGAAACCACAACTCAGTGTTAATGGCTCCTTAAGGATATCAGTATCTGGAGCTCCCAAATAGTCAGAACTGATGAAGCCTCTTGGATGAGATGTCTTCAAGGAACTCAAGCAAGTCCAGTTGCTAAGATTAAACTACGAGAAAGACTGATCAGGGACGTGTGTGGACTTCATTTAAAGGTAAAGGTAAGACCGCAATAACTTAAAAAAAGAAAAAGAACAAAGAAACATACGTTTTGTGGGCTACAGCTTGTATGTGTAGAGAATGCAGATATGAAACTTAACCTGTAAACTGCTGCCAATCAAATGGCAAATACGTTACTGTGTAGAGTGCATATATTTGTAAATCAGATTCTGATGAAGTCAGTGCCTCACCAGCCATGAACCTCATCGCACATCGCTGACTGTGGTAGTATGAAGTCACTTACTACTGTCATTCCTCTTATTACCAGCTCACAGTGCATCAACCAAATTACTGCACAGCCTCCCAAAGCAGAAAAATGTTAGTCGGTCCAATGTTACACATGAATTTTGTTCTTGGAGACTTGCATCAACCTGTCCTGAGTCGGTCTTTTCAGGTATGTTCAGCAGCACGTGTTACACCAGAGCGCATACACATGTAGAGGCTATACGAAACAGGAGTAGTATATAAATTAATACTGATTCATTCCATCAGTCTGAATGAACAGCCACAGAGCTCCAGTGGGGTCAGTTCAAGTGTGAATCTGCTCTCTTGGTTTAAAAACCACGCCTATAGATTCTTAATCCATGTGCATGGATTTGCAAACTACTTATTTCTTCATAGAACAATTTATCTGGAGACTTAGAGCGATATTGTGTTTTGCATTAAACCTTTCACAGCTTTCATTGCGCGACATTGTGTTTATTGGGCTTTTCACACCGTTGAATGAGAGAAGTTTGCAAATCCGTGGGCACGGATGGAAAAATCTGAAAGTACAGTTTTTAATCCGACAGTACAGAATCACTCCTGGTTTTTCTCTCACCTTACTGTAGGGGGGCTACGTAGTCAGCTGCTAGAGCTCTTCTTTCTAACACTAAAAGTAATCTACTGGGTTTTCAGTTCCTCAGATGCTGAGACGTTTTTAGTGTCCCCCACACCAATAATCCTTTTAGGAGATGACGTGGCTACCATTAGTTTTAATCACATGCTCATGGATTACAGCAATATTAATAACAGATCAACTTCCAGCCAATAAACAAGGACTGAGTTTGTGTCATCTTTTGTGCCACAGTGCACCTTAAACTCAGCTGGATGTTTTGTTCATATTTCCTGATGGTACACATGTGAAAAATAAATGGACAAGGACATTGTGTACTGTGTTAACTTAGTTACAGGCATTTGCATATATTGTAAAAAGAAAATCATGGTTAAAAATGTTGGCAATGGAAGTTGAAAAAAAAAAATTTCTCTGAATGTAATCTGGGGTTTTGCAGAACTGCCCAATATGAACATTAGGTCTTGCAATAATGTTTGGATAAGTAAGGTCGTGGTACCGGTTCAGAAATGCTCGTATGAGTTCTTTTGGTGGAGTGTTTTGAAATTACATTTTTAATTAGATACTCTGCCTCCGTTTCATTGTGTCTGAAAACGGGTTGATAAGAAAAATCCATCGTCAAAAAAACACCTCAAGTATGAAATGTTTCACCGAGAGTTTGTGAATGTATTTACTGGGCCCCGGGAAGACTGAACAGAAACACTGAGGCACAGGAAAACGTGCACAACGGCAGTGAATGACAGGCAGGCAGCGCAGTCAGGACCCTTTCCCACGGGTGTCACAGTTTATACGGGCAGATGATTATTACTGCATGAAGCCAATATGGTCAAATAAGGAGATTTCATTGCCTAATGCAGGCATTGAGTCAGAAACAGAGATGCTGAGGGTTGCTGAGCTCTTGCGGTACATTTTGAGATTTCATTTCACTTTCATGGCAGGGGCATGGGGTCTGAAGATGTGCCTACCCCTTCTGTCAATCATCCAGGCAAAAACACCGGAGCAGATCTATAATTCAACTACAGGGGAGCTCATACAATTCATAGGGGCCGGTGTTTTCTTCGCTTTTTTTTTTTTTTTTTTTCCCCCTTACTTATTTTTTTTCCCTCCTCAGTGTTGAGCCCTGTTGCGTTTACTCTTTAATTTCGCAGGCGAGGCTCGCACCTGACATGTTGACCACCCGGCTCTAGCCCTTCTTAGACAGCAGAGAGCCATAGATCGTAGCACGGGCTAATTATATCAGCAACTTACAGAAAAGAGGGGAGGGAAAGTGTTCACTCAGCTGTCCTCAATTTGTCCTGTCCTCCCGCCGTTTCCACTAATTTTAAAGGATGAGAAGGCGTTCCAAAAACATCATGTCCCTCAACATATTTCCCCCTTTTAAAGCTGTCAGCGGGCTCCCGTGATAAATCATCAAGTGTTGATGGTGGTGCCCCGGTGTTCAACACGCTGAAAGACATTTCGGCTCAGAAAGAACAGAGCGAACACTGTGTAAGCAAAGTCAAACGTGGATCAGCGTAAGACAATGTGTGGATTTGCAAAAGCCTTCTCAGGTGTAGCGGAGTGCATCAGCGTTTTTAAGACGCAATGCAAAACAGGAAATGAAGCAGAACATCATGTCAGCGGGTTTTTAGGTGTCAGCATTTGGATGCGTATCAACTGAAATTAGGGAGTATTAACTGGAAGCCAACTTTTCTCTCATTTCTTTTTCCTAAAACTGCTTCTTTTTTTTTTTTTCGCCCTCCTAAGTAGAGTAGCATGAAGAGTTTTTTCCTGTTGCTGCTTGGGTTTCATCAGGGTGCTGCTGGTTAGGTGAGACAACGCCACGGCCACACACTTCGCTTTCCAAACAGCAAGGCATCCCCTCTGTCTCTCTGGCCTGCTGAGCATATAACATCCCAGCTGAATTACAGGAAAGTGCCTCCAACTACCTACCACAGACAAGTTATTTTTAAGGCCTAAAACCAATGTAATAATGTCATCATGCTCAACCATAACACCAAAAACAGCCACCAGCGTGGACTGTGGAACAAACTGCAAATCTTCGCCTTCAGGGAAGTGTCTGTTAAAAGAAGATGACTGAGAGTGAGCGAATGTGCACACTGCACACTTTTCTACACTGTCGGTATTTGTTTGAATTGACCAGTTGCCACCACAAATATAGTTTTTTACATGTGGAATCTGTGATTTGGCAGCTGTATAGGCTCCATTCATTTGGTGATATATCATCTGTAGGTAGGACTAGGAAAGGATACAGTCGTGTAACTGTGAGGACATTGTGAAGAACACAAAATGTGGATTAAATATTCAGCCGTCGTCGGTTGGTGCTTATTCTGTGCAAGGTTGAGGTGTTCTGGGCATCAGACTGTTTTCCGCCGAAGGAATTTGTGGGACTTTTCAGGGCAGTCCAACCTCATCCAACCGCCGGAACCACCCCGTAGAACCTCTTTCAGGGTCGTTGTCAGGGGTTTCAAAAAAGTACCAACTCCAGGGTAGGTATGACTGAGTTGCCCTGAAAAACAGCTCTGGGGGTCTTAGTGGTGATTGCATAAACTCAGTAAGGACAACATGAACCGTTCTTTTTCTGTCTTCTTGACATCCTCCTTGAGTTTTACCATTTGTCATTGACTCTGGGACACTGAGTCGCCATTATGGTCAAAGCTGATCCTACACCGCAATAGAAACAGAGTGAGGAGTTGTGACGTGTTGCCTTTTTTCTGACTTCCTGCAGTGGAGAGCTGCCTGTTTACAGTAAATAAAGACGCTTGTACCACAGTAGCTGTTGACATCCCGGCATTTTCTGACTCATTCCTAACTCTCTAAAAATAAGCAAAGTATTGGGATGGAGTGAGGCAGGCCATCAACTCAGTGGATTGCCTTTACTTTGGCATAATTTGAATAATTATTAATTGATGCAAGTAAACAGGTGATCTTTATAAAACTCCACCCCCTGTTTAGTTGTCATGAACCTGGAAATTAGAGACCAAAACCATTTTTTTGTGCGAGGTTTTAAACATTCATTTCTGCTGTAAAGGTGAAGGAACAGAATAGACACTCAGCCCATTCTCTTCAGTGGGACCTGTGTGGAAAGGATCAGTGACTTCTGCTTCCTGGGAGTGCACATTGAGGAGAAACTGACTGCTTGTGTCTTTTCACTGCTCCACCATGAGGAGCATCCTCACCTACTGTCTCTGTACATGGTTTGCCAGCTGCACAGGAAAGAACTCCAGAGGGTCACCAAAATGGCTGAGAAGGTGCCCAATGCCCTCTACTCACATTGGAGGACCTTCATGGCTCTGACTGCCTCAGGTGAGCCAACACCATCCTGAAGGACTCCCACCACCCGGGCCACTTCCTGTTCAAGCTGCTGCCGTCGGGCAGACGGTACAGGACCATCAGAACCAGAACTAATAGATGGAAACACAGCTTTCCAACTGCTGTCAGAGCCGTAAATGCCTCTTTATCGTAATAAGTGCAACATGTTGTTAATATGTAACTGTCACTACCTCTGGGCAATATACACTGTGCTCATGCTTATTATCTAATTTCATCTTTCTATATAGTTTTTTGTATATAGTCGTTTACAAAGTTTGTATGTTTTTTTGCACTTTTCTTTTCGTTGTACTTGTTGCAAATGCAATGGTTATAAAAATGTTTACTGTCTAAAAGTCAAAGGAAACATAATATGTAATTCTGTGTTAAAAAGAGAAAAAGAAGTAATTTGCTTTAGTTCATATTAGCACTTCAAAAAGGAAAAACGAGCACATCATAATTCATCTTATAGAAAACAGTGATTGCACAGTGATTTCCTGATTGATTGATGCGCTATCGATTATTTTGATCTTCAAGCTAAAAAGTTATAGAATGACGCATTAGCACAAAGTTAAAAATGTCATTGTTTAAATGTTCTTTTGCTCATTTATTATTTTGCCTTGTTTTAATAGAGTATTTCCCTCAGAATTTATGTTTTAAGAGTTTTTGCCTGCTGATCGGAAATCGATTGAGTATGCCTGAGTTCACGTAGGGAACCGTGTTGCTCCTGCTCGTCCATTACAAGACTGGACGTGAAGGAACCACCTCGTGTCTTGTGTTCATTATTCCCCTTTTCAGCGGTGTAACACAAAGACAATAAAGCGAATCTGAATCTGGCATTTTAATACGGGAGTCTAAACGGGCCGATTCACTTTTGGAATCAGCCTCAAGTGGCTGTTTTAAGAAATGCACTTCCATGTTGGCTTCACTTTTCAGCTCCAGGGGTTGCGTCTTGGTTCTGGACCCCATCCCTGCTTACATTTGCCATGAGAGGAGATTCATAGCTTCTGCTACACGTGTAGAAAGACAGCCGCTAGTCGTCGCTTCATCTGCATGACCTCACTGCAGAGCGAGGTGCTGGAAAGGCCCACTGATGATCCTCACATCTAAAGTGACGGCGCCACTCACTGCACAAACATGCTGCCCGTTAGCTAAAACACAATACAGTATATGATAAAGAAAAAGGACAATCTGAAGCGCTCGTTGCTGCATGTGTGCACACCGAGTGGAGAACCTCCAGCGGCGTCCTTCTCCCTCATTCTTGCTAATCAAAGTCCTGCACTGAACAAGCAGGAGGGTCCCATGCAGGTACATACAAGCTTATTCATTATGCATTTCATCACATCCAAGAGCAGCTTTGTCAGATGTGGGTCTCAGAGGCTTTGAACTTTTTTTTTTTTTTTTTCGTAGATGTGTGGATGGCTGGCTGCCGTACATAAAGATCTGGAACATATGCAGTCGCTTTACGTCTTGCATATTGGTTGCGGTAGATCCCGTATCTGTACATGGCATGCGCAATTGCCCTTCAATTACCATTTTGAGGGCATGATGATATCTAGACATTACACGCTCCGCTGAGGCGCCGGAGCATCAATGTTTGATGATGGAGCACTTTGATTAATCAGCGGAGACTAGTGAGGAGACTCCCTGGCAGTAAAGAGTAACCAGGGAGGCATCTTGAAAGGCAAGTGGTTTCACTTCAATGCCTCCGACTTCCGTCTAAAAAAGAAGGCAGGAAAGGGACAATCAGCACTTTATCTCCTTTTCAGACCTGGCTTCCGCTCGCAGAGGAGAAAAGCAGGTGCCAGGTGTTCAGAAAGCCAGAGCGATATGGACGTGACGAGCCGGCGTTGACCCCGCTGAACTCCCGCTTTATGAAAAGCCCCAGAAAGTCTCCTTTATGATCGCTGCAGTCGGAGAGAGGCGATGGGGGTAAAGCCCTTTGAAGGCCATGTCAGTCTGCCGCTGCCGGAAGCTCGCTGGTATGTTTTAATAATAATTTCCTAATTCAAACAGCAGACCATATTGAGAGGTTGTCGCCACACAAACTGTTTAGCTGAGGCACGCACAAAACTTTTCTTTTTTTTTTGCTCCATTAGGGGCCGATGCACAAACACCATCCAGCATCAGAAAGCAACTGTAAGATGCTTTAAGGTGGTTCTCCTTTTTAACTCTGCCACGACTCCAGGCTGCATATCACTCTTCAAGGTGGACGTTTTCAACATGTGGAGACCTAGTTTGGATTTCTCTCCCCCCCCAACTTTTTTTTTTTTTTTTCATTCCTGCGCAGTTTCAAAGAAAAACAGTCCCAGTGTTTGAACAAGCGAAAACAAGTGGCTGTACTTTGGCAAACCACGTAATCTCGGAACGTATTTATCCAAACAAAGCCCGGTCCAATGCCATCCCACTGTGGCTGCTCAATGGTTTCTGCATCATCCACCTCAATCCCTACAATAACAGTGGGAGCCTTGGGGCTATTTTCAGATTTCCCAGATTTCCTTGCAGGGATACAACACTTAGTGGTCGAGAGCAGCCTTTCTCACTCAGCTGTGTTTGTTTGTGCAGGTAACATCTGCTCTGATTTTGGGTGTTTGATAGCTAAGATTAGATATAGAACATGCAGTACATTTGTAGTTTTTACCCACTGCACATTTTAGTTTATGGGCAAAACAAACGATTCTATATTGTGCAAGAAACATCTGTGGAGTGGCTGCCCGCATGAAAGCAGGGGGCATCTGACCTTTGTCTTTTATTTTTTATAATAGATTTACATTAAATTTTGATATATATTTTTATTTTAAGGGTTCATATTTCGTTTCCCCACATAATAGAATTTAAGATCATTATAAATGTGTGAGTCCAGCATTGCTTGGCCGGTGTACTGGACTTTATCTGCTGTCAGTGATGCCTGTAACATGATGGATTGGGATACATGCAGGGTATTTATCTATTATGGCCTATTAGCTGCTTTCACATATTGCTTTTTTGTGTAGAACCCACCCACCCACCGGCCCGCCAAAAAACCCACAATGTAATTTAAATTCTGGTTGGGACCACATTGGACATTTCTTGGAAATGTAGTTATTTGCAATAATTGCCGTGATTTTGCTGTTTTTACTGCAAATATAATTAACGGTAAATTGCATGTCATAATTCGACAGTTAATAATAATGTAGACAAATCACAGAGTTGGCGTTTAAAGGGGAATTCCACCAGTTTCACACGTCAAAGTCGATTCACTCGACGTGGAGTGCGCTGCTCCCTGTATGATCTGTGGTTTACCGTCTTCTGTGGCGTCGCAGGAGCTTTTGAAAAACAGGTCTGAGAATATCAGTCATGAGAGATGGCACAAAACAGACGAGGTGTGAGGATTGATAGATGCGTCTCATGTGCACCAAAAACTATTTTAGAACCAGGAAGGAGTTAGCTTAGCATGACGACAGGCAGTAGGGGGTTTGTAAAGATTAAAATAATATATATAGCAGCTAAATACTAATCTTGATTGATATTATTTATAAAAACATATTTAGAACTTTGGAAAGACTTCTAATCTTTACTTAGTAGCCCATTTATGCTAAGCTAAGCTAACTGTGTGGTGGCCAACAGATATGAGTGTGGTATTAATCTTCTCATCTACTCTCTGAGAAGTGGTAAACCCTCCCATTTCTCCCAGGATTTTCTCTTATTTAACTCTTCTCTCCTGTTGTCCACTCATTTAGATATTTTCCTGTGAATCTCTAATATTTTTTAACCTTCCGAATAAAAAGAAAATGCTAGCGATACGCATCCTGGTAAGCATAACGTCCAGGTTTTTATGTGTTTGCTACATTTCTTCAAGAGTAAAGTAGGTATTCCTCGCTAGAACAGTTGTGTAGGGCCCCCATAAGTCATGTTTCCACTGCAGGAACTTGACCAAGGGGCAAGAAACCTTAAGAGGAACTCAGTGCATTTCCATTGTAGGGACCAGGATCGAAACTCGAGGGAAATTCTCTGCTCAGATTGTATTCTAATTTTTCTTGTAGATTTTGCAATTTGATTTGTATCAAGTGATGTGAATATGCTTGTTTGTCTCCAAGTGTAGCCCTGTGATAGACTGGTTACCCCTCCAGGTGTCTCCTGCCTTCGCCCTAAGTCGGCTGAGATGGACTCCAGCCCCTCTGTGACCCTAGTGAGGATTAAGCAGTGTATAGATGATGGATGGATGGAAGTCATGTCACCATGAGACCCGTTAAATAAAGAAAGCAAGTAAATTCCGGAGACGCCCACTTCACCACGTTAAGGTTCTGATTGGCCGGTGTTAACCAAGTATCACTGGACAGGAATCCTGCACCAGGCCTTGTGTGGACCCCAGCGCCAAGTCCATCAGCCCTCAGTCCACCTCCTAGGCTGCTGGGAGGACCTGTTGTAAGTGTTTTTAGACCGTTAAGCTCGTCTCACAAGGGCAACCAATGGTTCCTGTCGACCACAGTTTAGTCTCAGGATGTAGTACTTCCTGAAAGTTCAGGATCACTGGGGGTGAGACTTGCAGTGCTAACCGTTAGCGACTGATCAGGTACTCACTGGCTGTTTCAACCAGCCTCTCACAGTTCAGACAGGACACTGTCAAATTTTAACCATTGATTTGGGATCACATACATTGAGTTTGGCGGTGACTCTGCTCGTGATGCTCTGGAACAATCTGAGCAAGCAGATAATCCCTGAGATCACAAACCCCTGCAGAGCCATGAATTTACAATTTTTCAAATACGGTATGAACAGGAGACCAACTAAATAGTCTTCACTTACAGAATCTAGATTACATAGTTAAAGGTACAATAATGAACCATCTGCAACCTAAAGTCCCACGATATGGAAAACACTGGGGCTATATGAGTTTTTAAAAGGTGGTGATTGGGGAGGAGGAGGAGATTTGTCCATCTGCAGAGGCTGGAGTAGCAGCGATGTGGTGAGCGTGAAGCGGGCAGAATGAATGAACGCTGCCTCAGTTATAAAGCACGCTAAGTGGGTGGGCTGGACTTTAGCGATGACGATTGGACAGGAGGGGCCATGTGACCGCCTGACTCCGTGCCTGTCTGAACTAACGCGAAGCTCTATTGAATCTCCACTCGTAGAACCTTTTGCTTACTTAAAGTCTTGCATTTTGGCAATGTTTATTCACATCTCATGCCTCTTGCGAGACAGTGAATCATGATCAACATTTTACATTATGCAGTATTCTGCATTACTGCCACCTACTGGACTGGAGTGGTTTGTTTATAGTCAAATTCAAACTCGCCGTTGCTTTTTCTAATGTGCCTAATCATCACAGTTAATTATCATTATTATAGATAACCAACAGTATGAAGGAACTTTTAAATTTCCACCCAAAGAGACCGGGACTCTAATCTAGCGAACCCAATCGTTGTTGTAATGATATTTTAGGCCAGCCTGCTAGAGTTTTCAGGATTGCGGAGCGTGTGGACGGTGGCAGGGATGGCGAGATGGCTCAGAGCAGAGCGCCCGGAAAATTCCCCTCGTTTTCTAATCCCGATGCTGACAGATATCACTCTGCAATACAGAAAGCAAACATGTTTACCAGATAGTGAAACTTTTCCCTCAATATTTAATGTAGCGCACACGCACGAAATATCATGTTTACTTCATATGAAGAAACTTGGATTTACTATTCACATTGAAAGTTGCACTGAATTAATAAATAACTACTTTCTAATTTAAAGTTTAGACCTTGCAACATTGTGTGTGATGATTTAAAGGAATTTATCTTATTCTGAGTTGTTGTTTTTTTATTAATACATTTAAAGCCACAATCCACAAACAAGCCATCGATCGGGAGTTATCCAGCAAATGGTCTAATGCAGTAACAGGTAAAAGTGGTGCGTGTGGGTGTTGACGTCAGTGTGAGAGACCGGCATAAATAAATAACAAAACTTAAAAATTTTATGTCTTTCAGCAGCTATTGAAAGTAAATATGTTTACATTTACTCTGACTTTTTTGGTCCATTTTAAGAGATCAGGACAGTTTTGTTGTCCCGTGCTGTTGCTCTGCTGTCACTCTGTGCTTTCAGGCCATGTTGGCAGCAGCTCCGGCCAGAACAGCTGTGTTGTGGACACATATTGTGTTGCCATGCAAGGATCAAGTAAAAAAAACAAAAAAAAAACAAAAAAAACAAGGGGGAGAAAAAGTAAAAAATTTTGCAAGTCGTTTTTTTTCTTTCAGCTTTATTTCCTCTGATTTAGTTTCCTTTATATCAGTTGTATATCTCAACTCTAATGCTCATTACTTGTGGCAAGTCTGATAAAATCACCTGCCTTCTCTATTCTCTGCCTTGCGTTGGGGGCGAAAGAGATGCTTTTTCTATCACGGCCCAGACAAAACCTGAAATGGGAGCTTGTAGCTCTGTCAAGGCTTCATCACCCAGGTGTGCCAACAAAAGCTCCAACAGATCCAACCAGTGACCCCTGGGAAAGGTCATGTAAGACTCCAATCTAAATTCCTGTCTGACAAAACCCTTAAAAAGCTGCCTGAATGGGCTGTCCATCCACAATGCAGCACCCCGAAAAGACTATTCAGCCAGCTTCAGTTGAGACATTTGGAATGTCTCATTCTTTTGGAAGAGGTGGAGCCAAAGTGGGTTAAAGTTTCAAAATTAACTGTGGTCCCGAACTACTGTAGGTACCTAACTGGCTTTGCTAACTGGCTTTGCATGGCGCTGCCGTCAAGGCCTCAGTGCAGGGCTGCCAGAGAAAGCCCCGAGGAGGGGTATTATTTTGGGCTACATTCTGGCTCAGAGGTGCCCACAGCCTGTCCCTCACAATTATTGAAAGTGTGACGGCGTGGTAGGGTTTGGTATCAGTGAAATGCAGACTCCCTTCTCGTTGGCCTTGTCCCTCTCACATCCTCCCAGCCTCCCTCTCTCACCCTCTCTGTTGCCTTTAGCAGTTTCACCACATGCAGAATGGAGGAGCTCGCCAGAAGGTGTTTCAAGGGCTTGAGCCCTTTCAGCCTTTGACAACCATGGCTGTGCAAATGCAGAGCTGTGACCTTGGCAACAGCTCTTATCCCGCTCCATTTCAAACCACAGGAGGAGGGGATGCTGTTCCTCATCAGCGCTCTCGCTAACTGTGTGTGTGTGTGCGAGCGCCTCACTCGCACTTTAATGCCTTAAATGAAAGCTTAAAATTATACGAGATATAAAGATAACAACATCCCACAAGACATCATTATTCTTTGAGTGAAATAAGAAATTGGGGGACGAGAATGATTGCGAGCTTAACAGTGAGTTTTGACAGGATTCCCACCTAGAGTGTGAAGCCTGTCATACATTTCTGCAGGCCAGGACTGTCAAATCCTCTGTAGAGATTTATCGAGGTGTGTTGGATTTAAAATGGACTCATTGGAAGCCAATATTCTCACAGATCTTGGGTATGAATGGTTGTGTGCATGTTGAGTAACTGCTGTATTACCGGCTCGGTCTGAATAAAAGAAGGGGGGAAAGAAAAAAAAAAACACAGAGCTGACAGTGTCTCTCTGTTACCCAGCAGAATTGAGTTGCACTGGCATAAGCAGACAAGACTCCCTCTCTCTCCTTCCCTCACTCTATTGACTCTGTGGATAATCTTGACTCCCCAGAAAAATCCTTAAGCAGCTGGCCACAAACCTTGTGCTTGAGTGCACATGCATACAATATCTCCCTCCAGCCCTGGGGCTGTTTTTCCCCCCTCTCTCTCCCTCTTTTTTTTTTTTTTCCTTCCTCCTCTTCTTCTTCTTCCTCAGTTCTCCAGTGAGATCCTGAGCCAACATGTCTGGAAAAAAAAAAGGCAGGATTTGTTGGTTGGGTCTGGGAGCGTGTGCCAAAATCAACACCGCTCCTCTCCTCGGGGAAACCTGCAGCAAATTGGACTGGAGCTGGGTTTCTGTTTCTCGGACCTGCGTGAGGCTGCGGGCTTCCACTGCCGGGCCCCGCAGTGAAACCAGAGACGCTTGTGTCCGTTTCTGTTTAAAAAAAAATAACAGCAAGCCACAAGTAAAGTGGTGTAGCGAATTGTACATAGTTCAAATGGATTGATTTCCTGTGTAAACAGGTAGGCCATTAGAGAGTTGGTTTTGATTTGCGACCATGCTGGAGCTGTATTAGTGGTTTCCTTCGCTCTCACCCACAGGTATGGCAGCCAAATAGCAAGTGTGTCTGCATCTGTGACTACTAAAACACAATCCTGAGTATTGATTCCTAACACTGGCACTGGTGGGCAATAAACTGTAGCTGCTGGTTGAAAAAGACATACAAATTATGAATCATGAATGAAAAGACAGAACAAGGCGGTGTACGCTGTCGGTCTTCATTTGATTCGCTGCTAGATATTTTATTGTGAGATATCAGAGAAGGTGGCGGGCAATCTTAGCTTCAGCACACCCTTTGTATCATTACACCTCCTCACATCAAACCCGAGCGGACAGCTGCAGATGACACCTTGTTTGAAGAGTTTGACGTTTGATCGAGGATGTGTTTGATGCACGAGGAATAGAAAGTAACACCTTAGCTTTTTCAAACTGGGGTGCTGCTGTTTGAAGTGTTGGGCAGTGCAGGGAAGCCCAGGTATGTTCTGATCAATTGCTATTGACTTTTCGGGTGGAAGGAGTGTGTGATTCAAAAGCATGTTGACGCCAAAACGGAATTTAAAAAAAAAACTTCAGCTGGAAATAAAGGATGGAATACAATGGGAGTTTACAAAAGAAACACATATTGAAATAAACTGGGACACTGAATAGACATATGGCTTCAAAACGGTTCTTAAAATTGAACAACTTTGCAGATATTTTAGGTTGC
>NW_007577792.1:450298-467331 GCF_000690725.1 Stegastes partitus
GCATAAAAGAAATGCTTTTTCCATAATTATACCATCCGTCCTCTGGAGGGTCACAGGGGGGCTGGAGTCTATCCCAGCTGACTTAAGGGGACACCCTGGACAGGTCACCAGTCTATCACAGAGACAACCAAGCACACTCACATTCACACCAATTTAGAATCATCAATTAACCTCAATATGTTTTTGGACTGTGTGGAAGGAAGCTGGAGAACCCGGAGAGAACCCACGCTGCACGGGGAGAACATGGAGACTCCACACAGACAGATCATAGGCCTGGATGTGAACTGGGGATCTTCTAGCTGTGAGGCGACAACCACAGAGCCACCGACTAAGAGCCATTAGTGGTTTTTAAATTAGTCATGAGCTGAAGCGCTGTGTGATGACACATGTTGTAAACTGTGCTGTACAAATAAAATGGGATTGAACTGAATTAAACTCGTCACTGGATTCATATCTTTCTGTCTCATGTACAGGGGCTAGAATCACCGTTGGAGGTCATGAGTTCGAATCCTGCTCATGGCCCTTTTCTGTAGGTCCTTCCCCCCCACTTACCAGTCTCTCTCTCTCTCTCTCTCTCTCAGGTGCGCTATCGAATAAAGGCAAAAATGCCTAAAAAATATTAAATGTTCTGATATTGCCAGATGCCAGGAAATTTCACCTAAACAGCTATGAAAACATATACCAGAATTTTGTGGTGAAACACAAAATCCAAATAATTTCATGATACAAAATGTTTCCCCCTATTTTAAAGACGAATAGAAAACAATCTGCAAGTGTTGTCGCAAAGATTTGGGTCGCCAAGACTCCTCTGGAAAAAAAACAAAAACAAAAAACAATACACATCATGTGTAGCTCGCCTTTATAACGACCAAGATAAGAGTTAGACGTACAGGTAGTGAAATTACATTGAAAATAACCCAGAGCTAGCAGGGGTACAGAGAGGTCAGTCGCTATGTTTTGTTTTTTTGTTTTTTTCCATAATGTTTTTATTGACATTTTAACAGCATGAAATACAGTCATTTACATTTAGAGTATGTTGTCAGTTTTCTTCATTAACACATAACCAAACAAATAATAAAATAGAAATAAAAAACAAACAAACAAAAAAAATGGTATCCAAAAATAAATAAAAATGGCTGATTCTCAATCAGTTTATCCGTCCAAAAAATGATCAATGTTTTGTCAAGGTCCAGAATGGCACCTTCAACTATTCCCCTGTTCAACCATCAAAACTCAAACTTCAGACATGTGAGTCACGATGTTAATGTACTCTGCACATTCACAGAATCACTTTCAAATCGTGTCTTCTCTCTAACAGGTGATCTGTGATTTGTTCAAAAAAGAAAGATGACAAAATCAGAGGTGACAAATTAATAATGTTGGTGAAAAGTGATGCATTAAAATAAAACAATCTGAAGAAGTTCTGACATTTGCCCAATAAAAACCAAACATTGGGTGAATAATCAACAGTTAAACTTGCGACTACTTCGATTTTATCTGTCAACTTGTTTAATATTGGACTCCATACGTCGGCTAGTTGAGAGGAAACGCTGATTCCCGTGGCTGGTGGCCGACTGCCGGCCCTGTCAGGCTGAGGTGGCTGCTGCTTATCTCCTGTCCTGAGGCTTCCTGATCCCACCAAGAGGAAGGCTGGCTCCAGCACTCAGGAACATCACCTCTGAGCACATTCCTCGTCCTTATGTAACACATTCCATTGTTTCCACTGCAGAAACCTTCGCTGCATATAGGATTACTGGCCACCTATAGGAGGTACTGTAATGCTATCCTGGTATTATTGTTGCTCTCCCCCTGTTTGCCTTCACCGCCACGAGTTGCATGTTTACTGCTTTACATAATACACCTTAATGCACGCATTTATTTAAATCGTGGTCACCCGTTTTCCTGGAACGCGCTGTATTTGGAGGCTGGTTTTTCCCACATCCCTGACTCTTCTCTCTCCCCCTCTTCTTTCTGAGTGCTTCAAAGAGCAGGTATCCACAACCCCCTGGGGCCCCGTGATTGAAAGCTCAGAAGGAAGGACCGAGTGCCAAAGTCTTATAAAGAATGCAACAGAGAATACATATATTATTAAGATTACATTCTAATGCCGCTGGTCTGTCGACACAAATATGATCCAGGAATAAGTTGTTATTTAAGTATTTCACAGGTAATGTTGAGTAAGTCGATAGGGAGGGAAGAAAAAGAGCCCTGTGTTAAATTCATTAACTTGAGGGGAGATGAAAATCAGAGGGACTGATCTGGCTTTAAAAAAAAAAAAAAAACAGCCGTCGTCTCTTTGACCAAAGACGGCATGACATACTTCTGACAAGCTCTCCATGTTACGGCAGGAGAGAGAAATCCGCCCTTCTCCGTTTTAATGGTTTTCATCTCTATAGATTAGGTGTGACCACTTCAAATATTCTGGAAATCTTGGCGTAGAAAACTTGTGCGATTTGCCCTCCACTGGGAGGCTTCCAGATGTCAGAGCACCAAGCGATTAGCATGGCCCCAACATTAAGAGGAGGGGAAAACTCGGATACAAACATATTCATAAACCTCTCTCCCTGCAGGCCTCGGGCCACCCTGCTGATGCTATTGCAATCCGCTCTGTGGACGGCTGTAAAAATCAGTTTCCACCGCCTCTGTGCCATCTCAGCGACTGTCTCCCCACATAATCAACTCATATCAAAATGCCTCTCCAGCTAGACGGACTCCCACAGCGCCACAGGCCACACGCTCAAGTGGAGGCTTGGTGACACGCCACAAACACAAAAACAACCATCCCTTATGGGCAAACAGTAGAAACCAGAAGTAGAATATGTTTTTCTGTTCATCTAATGAGATAGATAAAGGCCAAAGCACATGGAAGGATGTTTTCTCTGGTTCTGTCTGGAGAGCCAAGTTAAAGTAAACAACACACTTCACACACTCCCTTCCATGAAATAATCATTTCCAATATTTGTTTGCAGAGGTGTCATTTACCCCCGTTTCCGTGGTGGACCGGGGGTGCAGCTGCACAAAATGAATTTGTCATCAGGTTTAAAGCTTTTTTGGCAGGCTCTCCCAGAGCCAGCCAAGAACCTTGAAGTAGGAAAGGCTTTCCCGCTGCTCGGCTCCTCTGCATCCCAGCAGGTCCGAGGATTAAATTTATGGCTGCCGTCAAAGTCTCTGACAGGCCTTAAAGGGGGAGCAGCGCTTCTCCAGCTCTCCCAGATATCATTCCCAGAGGACGGCGAGATGAGGCCTTTTTATTGGCAGCTACGGAGCAAGCGGTGCCCCAGTGAGCTGGCATAATGTGACTCCGGGCTTAAACGCCACGCATGCCACTACTCACTATGTCTCTCTTCCATCTCCTTTTCTTTCTCCCCCAGCCGTGTCATCCACGCATGTCGCCGCCCTTATGCTTCTCGCGCTTGGTTTGTGTATTCAAATCAGTCCGTCTCCCCGTGTCTGCGTCTCACTCCCGCTCTTCTTCCCCCTTTTGAATTTTCATTCCACCTCACACTTATTCAGTCAAACTCATTTAAAACAGTCATCTCGGGCCTCGCTTATACCCAGGATTGAATTCAGGATTCACCTCAGATGTGCAGTTTTAATCTCAGGTTTCTTATGCCCGGCACAATGTTTTGACTCAGCACATTATACAACTGCTTCATAAGGAGAAAATGTACAGTATGAGTCATGTGATTTGCATAGTCAAGTGAAAGGACGTACAGGAGAATCAAAGTGCCCTGTACCGGGCCAGAAGCTCTCTGTTCAGTTATTCCCAGGGAGAATGTCTTCAACTGGCATTTGAATTCTCCTCATAGAAACTATAACGACGTACAAAGTGTGTGACAGTGTTTAGACATAAGAATAAAAATAACATCTACAGGCTTCAGAAGGACTGCGGGAGCATTTGTCTTAGCTGACATCATGTTGTTCCCCAGCGTGGTGTGCTGCTGCTGGCTGGAGCATGTTCCAGCTTCATGGTCCGCACATTATCAGACGAGTGGTTTCTTCACCTTCAACAATCCCTTCAGGTGCTGTTCGGCCTGAAGGTGGCGAAAGACACTTCATCAACAGAAACATTAGATCACATTCATACAGCGACAGAGCGGCCATGCAAGGTGCTGCCTGCCATTGGGAGCTACTTCAGGTTCAGTGTCTTACCCAAGGACACTTGGACTGTGGAGGGGCGGGGGATCGAACCACCAACCTTATGATCAGAGGACAACCTGCTTTACGCAAACTGCCATGAAAGCACATCATAGAATCTAAAGGTTTGTTGGCATGAACAAGAGGTTCATGCCAACTACTGAGCACTCTTTTGTCTTTTTTGTCTCGTCACTTGATCGAGTACCTTCCTGTCAGGCTCAGTGTGTATTTGGTTATGGAATAACAAACGCTATCATTTGTTTTCTGCAAAACAAATCTACCCACAGGTACTAATAAGAGATATACCAGGATGTTTAGGGTTACTTTGATATTGTTGACCCTGCGCTCCCATCACTCCAGGTATTACAAGGTGTGCTCTTCCACACCCCCAGACTGTGGGGACCACTGGTTTCCCTTGTGAGACGAGCTTAACGGTCTAAAAACACTTACAACAGGTCCTCCTGGCAGCCTTGGAGGTGGACTAAGGGCTTGGAGTTGGGGTCCACACAATGGCTGGTGCAGTGATACTTGGTCCACGCCAGCCAATCAGAACCTTAACGTGGTGAAGTGGGCGTGTCCAGGTTTTAATGCTTTCTTTATTTAATGGGGCTCACAGTGACACGACTTCTTCATCCTAATTTATGCATGTAAATCTGTTTTTCATTGTTTATTCATCAAGGCTCACTGATAATAAATTTAAAGTAAGGTGGTTAAATTCAAATGAAACTTTTTTCCCCTGGTCTTTAAGAATAGCTCAATAAAAAATGACGATGATTATAATTATCAATAAATGGAGATGACACATTGCATCGTTGTACATTTTCAGTGATCTCACTTCGCCCTCAGTGCTGTTGGGTTTAAATTTTGCTCTGAAAGCAGAAGCCAGTTAATCTAGTTTGCACTCAGTATTACATTTAAACATTCTACAAACTCCCCGTCTCCCTTTTCGTGGCTCCAGTTCTGTTATTCCATCATACGAATCACAAAACAGAGCAAATGTGATTGTTCAAGTCATACATGGGACTGAGCAAGTGCCTAAAAATATCAGCCCTATTTTAGATTAACAGTAAATTGGAATTAAAGCGATATTAACGACCTTTATTTCAGTTGGACTTATATATAGCCTATGAAGAGCGCTGAAAATACATCTGGCTGTGTTTATATATATATATAAGACGCCTACATAGTGTAGAGCTGCCAGAACCAAACAGCAACAGTAAGAGCTACAAATGAAAGGTCAACCTCTCACCTTGGGCTCTTGACAGTTTTTTTTTAAGCTCTTACTTTGTGAAGGTGAGCCCGCTCTCTCTCCCTTTGCAGCGTTGGTCCAATTATGTATAACTACAAGGATTTTTCATGAACTGCTTCGAGACCGCTTGTCTAGCGCTCCTTCAGATGCATCGCCTGGCCCTGGAAACAAACCTTGGGAAAGTGTTTGTGGGAGGGTTAATGAATTTAGATCAGTGTTTGCTGCAAACACAGCCTTGCCATCCACTGCAGCAGCCTTGAAGTCGGCGGGCTCAGGGTTAGAGTTGGGTCGCCTTCGAGACAATGCAGCTGATTAGGATGGCAAACACCAGAGACTGTGGAACAGTGTCTCACAGCCAGAAACTGGCTAAATGCTAAACCAGGGTCCGCAGTAATAAAGCCGTGAAGTGTTGGTGAAACAGAGGAACACAGATGAAGGCTTGGTGGTGCGCTGAAACTCATATGGCTTCCTTAGTGAGTGAATAAGAATGGATTCAGTCTTTGCGGCGCAGTGGGGAAGGAGGTAATGGAGAGCAGGTGACTAATTAAAACTCTCAAAATTCAAAAGTACCTCTCAACAGAACCAGACTCCACCACAGGTAATCTTTACACTGATTGATGTCAATTTACATGATACATCAAATGTAAATGTTAACTGTAATAACAATAAAAAAAAAAATTTAAAAAAGAACAAAACCCAAAGAGGAAAATCTCTTTGGATAATATTGGTCTGTCTATTACATATTTTTCCCCAAAAAAAAATTTAAAAAAACAATAAAAAAAAAAAAAAAAGAAGGCTTGAGTCTTTAATATCTTGGGTGCAGAATTGCATTGAAGTCTGATCAAAAATGTTCCCCCAGTTTAGGAAAAAGCTAAATGATTGTGCCTGACACTTGTGATTTTTATTTCCCAGTTTTTTGTTGTTGTTTGTTTGTTTTTTGGTTATTGCCAAAACAATCATTATTTCATTTCATCTCTGAAGGATGATCGCTGCCAACATTCAAAGCCAGGAGAAATATTTGTGTAATCCACTAATCAATACTGTGAAGACTGCAATAAACAAAGATATTTACACTCAGCTTTACATTTACAATATCCTTCATATTAGATATATTAAATATTATATTAAAGTTGCTGGTACATGTTGTTTTGTTGGAGAGCTAACAGGCAGATTTAAGCCTCTGAATCCAGAACCACAGAAAAAAAACAAAAACAACAACTCATCATTTCATCAAAATCCCTTTAGAGGTCTCTCTTTTTTTTTTAAATGGTTAAAAATGCACCAAATGCAGTGACCAGATTCTGCAAAACACAAAAAAATAATTTAAAAAAATAAATAAAAATCTGCAGTCCGCGGAGCAAATGACAAGTCATTTCTGAATCAACTGCAATCAACAGTCAGCAAAAAAGTCCCTCAATTTTTGTCACATGACTAAAATTCTGGTAAAAAAAACACAAAAAAAAACACTCTGGACATTATAAACTCCACCAGCACCTCTGTTACTGCACTGCTTCTGTGCAACAACCGTTACTACCTCATCTTGTGTATATAGTCTTCTTCTTCAAAAAAAAAAAAAATCCCCCAAAAATCTTCTGTATAAAATGTTTTTCTCTTGCAATTGTTGTATTTCTTTTTCTGTTTCTTACAATTTGCACAGCGTGTTTCTCAATTATTCTTGCACTGACTTTACACTTTGTCTTCTGGAGCTGTTGTAACTTTCCCCACTGTGGGATCAATAAAGTTTATCTTTAATCTTTATTTAAAAGAGATTGTCTTCTGATGCGATTGAAATTGTCGTTCCAACCAAGTTTAAAATATTCTGTTAACTCAGAGCAGATACTGTACGAGACATGAAAACTAATTTAAAACATCCATAGTATGTGAAGCCCGTATTTTTTTCCCCAGTAATGGATCCACCTTAAAGAAATGTACACGTTGATTCCATTTTCTTTTTTCTCAATTTTTCCAAAATAATCAAAGAAATTCTTTTTTTTTTCTCTGTATTGAATTTTTTCATTGAATTTCCCTTCTGGGATAAATAAAGTATTTTTCATTTCATTTCATTCATTATTGCATCATCGCATTGTTCTGCTGCACAACAGACATTTTTGAGGTCTTTCTACTTCCAGCCATATTTGTTCTGTTTCCATGGAAGACTTGAAAAATGAGCCTTCAGTGAGCAAAAATGTGAAATAAAAAAATAAAAAAAACACCCAGAAACTGTTTTGGGGTTCAGAGGGTTAAGCAAATGGATGTAACGTGTTAAAACACAACCACAAAGACAGGCATCTGCTACGTATTTACACGGAAACATGGGAATAAAGTACTTTAAAAGTTGATGTACTCCACATGAACGCTAAACTGGGAGCTGGTTTTCAGGCATACTGGGACGTGAGCACGATGGTGACTAATGTTTTGATACTGCCAGTTATTCAAAACACATTGCGGCGCACAAGTCATCCGAGGGGGTTAAACCCATCGCTGACAGCTCACATTTCACAGCTGGGAGCCCAGACGGAGATATTAGACAGTGTTCTGGCTCGGAGGGAGGATTTTTAAAATGTATCAGTTTATAAAGACAACCAAATGCGATAAATCAGAACTGTATAAATGTCTGCTCCGGGACCAGAACTCCAACATTTTCTTCCACAGAGAGACGTACTTGTCATGCACGGGGTCCGTCCGTGTTGGGGAGCGGATTCACTGCACATTTGCGCCGGGATAAATAACATTTCCTGGGGAATGAGCCGGCTCTCATTGGAGATGCAAGTTTGAGCAGGGATGGCAATTTGTGCCCATCATGCAACACTAATTTATAATGACACCCCTGGAAACGCTGCTTCTCGTTTCATTTGCAATGCTAACTCGCCTCCAGACCGCGCTAACGTGGCTCAACAGTCGGATACGGAGGGGGCTAATTGCGCAGAGGTGGCCGGTAGCGACATGAGAGCCCGTAATTGGAGGACACGCTCAGTGTGTGTGAAGAACCATTTGCATATCACTTCCACTGTCTCTGTGAGGTGATGGAACATTATTAGCTGGAACACTTGCGGCGTCCGTGGTCGACATTTATTTATTTTTTTGCCGTACATTTTCTGCCTCCCTGCCCGGATCACGCTGTCAAACTAGTTTCTCTTTCTAAACTTGCATGGATCAAGGGGACGTACACACACCTGCCACTTGGTTGTGTCCCTCCAGAATAAGAGTCAGAGGATTATTATGATGCGGAAACTTTGGGCCAGAATCTGTTTTGATAGTTTTATGAAACAAAGCAACAGCGTGAGCAGCTACGCCTTCAAATCCTGCTTCCTCTCTTGGAGTTTGCTACCACTGCAGAGGAATAAATCGGATTTGTGTTCAGTGTTCGTCCACCTGATCATGTTCATGCAATCAAGAGTCGGACTGGAACTGTTCAAGGTGTCAGGGAGGGTTTTGCTAAACCACTTAAAGCGTTGGAAAAAAACCATCTCGGTGATAAAGTGTGACTTTAACACCGACATGCATGTTGCTCTGCAGGGGCCAAAAGGAGCAGCCTCATTACTCGGCTTTTAAAAAGCAGAAAACTAACTTTCTTTGCTCCGTTTGGGCAGACCCCCTTTTTTTTTTTCGAGACCTTATGGGGCTTGTTAGGGGAGACAATGCACCTAGGAGCCGCAGAGTTGTCCAAGCCTCCTCCCCGTAGAACAATGAGCCTGTTGTGCTTTCCTCAGGAGTGAGGAGAAGTCCTGGGAGACTGCAGAGGCAGCTGTGGTGGGATCCTGGGACAAGGGCTAGGACTGGAGGAGGAGGAGGTTTTTTTATTTGGGGAGGGGTGTGAGGTTATAGAGTGTAGAGGGCCTGTGTGTTGTGGGAACCCCCGATCTCCTCCTCTCAATCCCACCTCCCCCTCCAATCTTTTCTGACTCCAGAAAAGGCCAAAGCGACAGAACTGCCATTTGCAATGCAGATCATGTCCAGGAGGAAGGAAAAAAGAAGCCGGGAATCAATGGTCCTGTATCAATCTGCTGACTGCTAATGTCCTCCACATTCTGATTCTTGACCCCTTCCCTGCCGTCCCCCAGACAAACCGCCATTGTCCCCCCCTCCACCCTCCCGCATGGGCCCCACCTTTATCCCTCCACTCCATTGCGCGGCCAAAGATGCCACATTAGGCGAGGAAAATCCACAACTCAAGGTTCCTTTGAAGAGAGGCGCAGTAAGTGTCATTTAGAAATGTGTTTAGCAGGTTTGGGGCCACAACATAATGGGCCGAAAAGAGAAAAGAGCGGAGGAGGACGAGGGGTGGTGGAGGAGGGTGGAGAAGCAGGGGGAACCAGTCAGCGTGTTGGCGAACACAACGTTTAACCCTTGTGGTCATTGTCATAATATCCCAATTTGTGTCACAAATCTGGTCGGAGTGATACGGTAAATCAGCAAAAGAAAAGGAGAGTGTCAGGTGACGGCGCTCGGCGACAAAGAGGAGGACGTTTGAAACGCCAGCCTCATCGCACCTGACGGAGGAAACCACCTCATTATTTTTTTTTACATGAACCAACAGTTTCATCAACCTGTTAAATAAACACACCAATTAACAAATCAGAACATCCCCTCTCGCTTTCATCTCCAACGAGCAATAACATCACAAAGATGTACTTTTAATGAAACACCTCAGAAATATTCATGGAGTCGTTTTAGCCTCGGCGCGCTACATTGCAGTTGATTACACATCATTCAGTCGTGATAGCGTGGGTATTTCTGGGGGTTTTTTGATTGCTTCACAGCGTGATAAATATCATTTCATCTCGCTGGATGTCATATATCATTGCTTGTGCTCACAAACGGACAGAAAACCGGCCCAGCTTATTCCCTAATGCGTCCAGATGCTAACAAGCTCGTGAAATACAGCTCGGCGTCGCTCTCAGCTGTTCCGGCCAATCACACGGATGTGCATACAATTACAAAAACCTGCAACTCTTATGGAAAGCATCCCAGCTATTTCTAGCCATTAGTGATTTGGTTTGAAGCGGCAAACTGCTTCCAAGCCCTTGACCTCATGGTGGGGGGAGGAGGAGGGTGAGGGATACCAGTGGGGGAGTAAATTGGCCAAGATGTGATTCCGAAGCCAAAAGTTCAGCATGTGCGGGGCAGTTGGCCTCCGACTATTCATTATGCTGCAAGATTGAGATGGAGGGTCGTCCTGTGGCACCTCAGCTCTCATTTGGAGGAAAAAAAAAGGACCACATATGGATGCTGTGACCCTTCAACCCACTCAGGGACCGACTGAAGACTTAAAATCCTAATATCGCCTCAAGGTAATGAGAGAACCAGGAGCGTTTTGTTGTTCTGGTTTTCTGTCAACTGCACATGTGGATGACATTTTATTTACTGGAAAAGGTTGCATGGAACGGTTTGAAGCTCATTTGTATTCACTCTGTGTTCGCAGTTTGGAAAAAAATAAGAGCAGGAAGTTGTATGTATTACAAGAGCATGCTCCACTCATCATGAGTGGGGGTTTTTTTTCCCCCCCTCTCTGCTTTTTACACACCCTCTCTAACCCATTGTCCATATGCATGATTTCTGACCAGGCTGCTCCGACATAAAAATGCCATACAGTGGATTAGCTAGCGCTGAATGGTATGATTTGAAAGCCAATCTGTCAGTTCTCCCTGTCCATGAGAAGCCTGTTCAGTCCTGTTGCCTGCTGTTTATTTATGAGCAGCTCTAGGCCCAGCGTTTTTAATCATTCATGAAACTTCGACGGGCCGCAAAAGAAGTCAACACCATGCTGGATCCTTATCCCAACCAACAGTAGGGTGAAAAATATCCAATTTTATCTGAGACTATAAAAAAATAAAATAAAAAAAATACGGGTGGAATTTGAAGAAAATCCATAAGCGCCGCTTGTGAATTGATTGTGTGCTGCCATTGTTTGTGTGCTTTGTTTGGTTTCATTAGTTTTGCTCTTAACAAATGGGGATTGCTCGTGATTGGCGCGTAATCTCCGCTGTCTGATAATTCGACCTCCAATTATTAATCTATTCAGCCTGACCTGGTGTTGTCGCCCCGTGGAGATAACCTATCAAACAACAAGTCGACAGAGCGGAGATGCTGCAATCTTCCCCCAAACTCCATTCTCATTAAGGAGCGAAAATAAATTACGAGAGGGAGCCGAATAAATTGAAATGTTCCTCAGAGGTCAAAAAATTAAAATCGCCGTTGCAAATCAGAGAGTTGAAGAGTTCACAGTGTAATTGTTGACATATTTGCCGCCGGGTCCAAAGCGCACAGATACCGAAAGTAGAAGGGAGCAAATAATAACTTGATTAACAGGAAATAATGTGGTCTCTTTAGAAACTAATGTGCGAGAGTCTGGAGCCACGTTTGGGGAATTTTATTACGAAAGAGAAGGAAAGAAAAAGCAAATGGAGGTGTGTGTGTGTGTGTGTGTGTGTGTGTGCGTTGTGTGTGTGTGTGTGTGTGCTGTGAGGTCAGCTAAGCTCTCCTGGGTCAGTTTGAACTGTGTGAAGATCATAAACCGACTCAATTAGCCCCTATTAAGACACCAGCAAACACTTCATAAATCAGCTTCTTCTTCGCTGACGGCTCGTGTCGGTGTTTGGACTGGAATCTCACCGACATCGCTCCTGAAAGAATCGTAAAAGAGATGCTTAGTTTTTATGAGGGGTGGGACTTTAACGCGTTGATTAATGCGAAAATAACATGTTAAAGTCCCACCCCTAAAAAAACTTAAAACAGTTCAATTAAATAAATAAAACAAAAAAAAACACAACGAATCGAAGCGCACATCCAAACAACACAAAACGAAACCAGCGCCAGAGCCCAAGGTCAACCGACAACAATCACACTAAGCAAACAACAACAACAACAAGCATGGAGGAGTCCGATGCATCGCTTGGACTGATAGACAGCAAGTTTCATTTTAAAAACAAACTGCCTGATGGAACCTTTGACAAGAGCCTGGTTTTGTGCAACTTCTGCAAAAAAGAATTTGCATGCCATCGAAGCACATCGAGCTAACGGCACCACCTGAATGCAAAGCTTGTTGCCGCGAGCACGGAAACCGCCGGCGCTGTTAGCGCTAACAGTCCTGGATAGAAACATTTCTTAACTGTTGTTGTAATTAATTAATCGGAATTAACGCCCAGCCCTAATTTTCATGTTTGGTTCATTTAAGCCTCGTTTGTTCAAAACCAAAGTTCATGTGATTCACAAATATTTCTTTGTGGTAACGCATCATCCCCCAGGTTAGACAGTTGGTGGGTGAGTCTGCTGTAAATACTTCATCCACTTGGAAAATTACGTTATTTTGGGTTCTATGTGTTTGTTTTTTTAACCTTGTCAACATGTCTGTATGGTGTTTTTAGCATGGTTTAGCACATTGCAAGAAAAATGAGCAGTTTGCACCATACAGTCGTCCTCCAACGTGTTCATATCCTCCCATCAAAGAAGGAAAAAAACTGAAATAAGGTGAAATTGACAAAAGTAAGAATAAATAAAAATGTAATGAAAATCATGACGTTGTTTTTGAATTGTGCTTCAACAGACATATGAAAAACAAAGAAAAACTCAAGCAAACAAGCATGATGGGACCCATAAACTAATATTTAGTTGAACAATCCTTTGAGTCAATCACTGCAATCAGGTGTTTTCTGTAACTCTCAGACTTCTGCACCTGTTGACAGGTGTTTGGATTTCAGTGCTCATCAGCAAAGGGCTCTAATTTGACAGTTTTGTTTGTTTTTCTAAAATTATTCTTTTCAACCACAATTCAAAAGCAACATCTTATTTCACTAAATTAATATTTTGCAAATTTTTATTTATTATTATTTTTTTCAGTTTCTATTTATTTGAGTGACTGTTGTGAGTTTTGCCTTTTCTTTAATGGAAGGGGATGAGGACGACTGTAGCTGAGCACTTTTAATATGCGATGACAATCCTGACATCACACATACCAGCTGTTGGGGTTTCATTTAATACTTTTAGCATGTTAGCATTTGGTAATAAGAACTAAAGTCCAGCTGAAGCTCATGTCATGCCCATGGAGATGTTAAATTAAAAGTTAAGGGAAAAAATCTGCATGTGAACCAGAGTGGATGGTTGACCCAATGACAGACAGACATAGCATAACAAAAATCTAATAATGTCACAAACAACACTGGAGGAGTTTATGTAGGATGTCAAACTGGAGTGTTGCTTAGTGTAGCTTGTTACCGATGGATAAACTGCATAAGATACCCGTAGTTACCCTGCAGAATAAAAGGTGTATAAACAGGAAAAAATGTTTTAATGTAAATTCAGGATCAGGGGTTAACAAGTGAAAACTTTTTTTTTTTTTTTTTTTTTTTAAATTCAAAGTTTAATCAAAATTTTCTAAATGGAAATACCTGTACAGTATTTTTATCTGAATATTTAAGTTAAATCAACCACTGGGATTTTTTTCATTTACTTTTGTTCTGTTCTTTTATTCCTTCAACCCAACCCTGTCTCATGTTTCCTTCTCTGACATTAATTGCAAAGAAATTGTTCTCCATCCAGGGACTGAGTGCATCAACTGAAGAGACTTTCTCTGGACTGGATTTGTAATTCAGCAACAGGGAGCCCAGCTTCAACCATCCAATGTGAATAATATTCTGCACGGCAACCTCAGGGGCAATTAACTGTCAACATATTGAGCAGCAAAATAACTTGTGATTGATTTTGCCAAATATGTTGTTGATGTTCTGAGTTCATGTTTCTACATATTCCACCAGTAAGATAGAGCACCTCGAGATGATTATGGGTAATGGGACGGGTCAGCAATTTGCTAAGCTGGACCTTCGCATCGCTCCGACTGCATCTTCCGTCCGAGACCGAGTCCTGCAAAATTTAGGCATCTTTTGTAATCTTTTGCTTGATTAATGAGAAAATCATTAAGCTCCAGTCGCAGGTTCACAGCGAGACGTGTGAGTGTTTTCGTTTTGTTGTACTTGGCAGCGCCAGAGTTCAAATGGCATCGTGTTCACCTGTCCAAACAGAAGGAAGGTGATTAATTAACTAAAGATCTGCTCCAAATGTGCTCAGTGTGTACTTGTCCTGAAGTATGTGGGTTTAACCAATTAATTATTTTAAGAGCTCTCATTATAATAATACATTTCTCACTCTTCGGATGCATGGCTTCTTGCGGTCTGTCGGCGAGTGCAGCGTGTGTGTTGACGTGCACAAGCATGCATGCACGTGTATGAGTCCCTGCTTGTGTGCGATGCTATCGTGAGCAAATTCTTCACCCTTGTTTCCGTCACTTGATGACAAGATTTGACAAATGCTGAGGCACAGCTGCACGCAGAAGTGCAGCGGCTCTGGAAATATTTGTGCCGCAGTCGTGCCAGCATCCAGGGATTAGGCCTAAGAAAGGCTGCATTACATTCTGGAGATGGAACATCTGTGTTTCTGAAGGGCAATACACAAGATACCCAACCGGTCTTGGGAGGAGAGATGAGGTCCAGCGCTAGCCATTTCAAAAGGTTAGCCAATTTGCCTTTAACCAAATGGAGCCGACGGCCTCGTGCTGCACTGTGTGTTCACCAGATTCCACTGACTGAAGCCGACAGAAATGCATGTAAATTAAGCAGGAACGCCACCTAACAGGGCTGACGAAGACTGATGAGCCACAATAAATTGCTGCACATTAAAAGCTTCGGGAGACGCTGATGCACAAGTATGAAGTCAAAACAAAAGCTGGATGAAATATAACATTTAGAAAAGTTTCCATTTACATTTCAAGAGTGACCCAAAATGAGCGTGTATAACAGCATGGGAGCATCAGTTCAGCGACAGCGCCTTGATCTTTTTCGAGACAACAAGCGCCCAACAGGAGAAAAGATGGATTGGGGACTCAGAGGGTCACCACTGTTTGTGTGTTTGCTTTTGGTGTTTGCAGAGAAGGCCTCTTTTTTTTTTTTTTTTACGATGCCATCTGCGCCACAGCAAGAAAGGCCCGCATTGTCTGTACGTGCAAGCCCCTTGTGAATGATCACTGTGTTGAGGCGTTAATGACAATACCATTTGAACTTCCCACACTGCTTTTCTTTCATGGTTTAAAGTTCTAGTCCGTATGCCAAGGAAAACAAGAGCGTAATGGACATTTTCTGGCTGAGCAATTATGTGAAACGAGACTGCCCTCGTGTTTTGTTTGTGATGGTTTGTGGCGGAACAAAACGCTGGCCGGCCCGAGCAAAGTGCAAAAGTTCAGTGGATTGGACCGGGGATGGACCGGACCTTAGGGCGCCGACATGGACGTGTCGTGTTTTTTGGGGGGGACCAATCAGAGCGGGATGACCCTTCAGTTAATAACAACGATACGCCTCATAAGTCGACTAAAACTCTCCCTGTGAAATGTAAGAATATGCTAATTCATTGTTTGTAGGAAGCCATTTCCTATCTTGCGCTGCCTCGAGGGTCCGTTATAATCTATGTTTCATTTTCTGGCAGATGATCAACAGATTGTGTTAAACCCCTGTCTATTATTCTCACAGAGATTGATTTACAGTACAGGATGTCAGCCAACCTCCTGAGCACAAGAGCCAGCCGGCCATAATGTCATCTACGGACAGCTTTAGGTTACAACAATTAGAAACAACAAGCATGGGAAGGAGACAATAAAGAGAAGTTTTGTCACTCAGGGGGTCAAGCACGTCTCATCAGCAGCTGACATCTCACCATGTAAACTTTTCCACATTGCTGCAGCTGTACGCTCTCCACCCGCCTGCCTGCAGTCTGCAGCCCTCCGAATGTGCTTGCTCTGCATCCAGCCTCTCGCACAATAACTGTCATTCCCACCGGTTAATCACATCAGTTTGTGTTGCCGTGGCTGTACGGTTGTTGTTGTTGTTTTGCTGTTTTTTTGAGCATGCCCAGAGGAGGCGTTCTCTTGAGCAGCCACGGAGAGAAGGGTCCTTCTTTTTCTGCGGGGCTTGATGCAGGCAGCTCATTAGGCGCCTCTCTCCTCATCCCTAAACAGCTTGGTTTGCATATTGAAGCAAATGGAAAGTGAAGGTGTTCGAGGCAGAAAAGGGATGATGGGATTCCGACTTAGCTTCTGATTGGCATTTTTCTGCCTGGGCCTCCTCGCTGTGGATGGGAAGCAAACCCACCCCACCTCCTCCTCCACCTCCACCTCCCTCCCCAAAAAAATACACGTCTGTCTACAATGCTTAGGCACAGGATTTAACTAAAACACACTTGCCACATTCTCTGCTGCCGTATTCTGCTGTGGTTGCAATTGCTGTACGAATCTCTTACTTCCACTTGTACACAGCTTTTGCTTTTGTTTTGGAATCATTTACCCGCATAGGATGGAACCATCAAAGTGTTACACAACCGTAGCGCTAATGAGATGGTGATGCAAGTCTGAGGCTACGCTAAAGAATATATATATATATATATAACGGTGGCTAAGCTTTGTTCTTTAGTTGATAATTAGGAAAACAACCAAAGCAGCTGAAGCAGTTTGGTGCATAATATAAAGTAAATGAAGATGTTTGTCTCGCTAAAATGGGGTTATGTAAGCTCTTGGTGATTGTTGCGAGAAACTGCATGATCAAGGAGAGCATGGCTGGTTAATAAACAGGAGTATAGCCAGGATTTAGCTCACATGGAGATCTTGGGTCTA
>NW_007577792.1:468377-482914 GCF_000690725.1 Stegastes partitus
ACCCAACAGCTGCACTTTGTTATAATTCTCATTAGCTTATTTTAAAATGGTAAACTGCTCAACATCAACGTGGTAGCAAACGTAATCGTGAGCATGCCGATGTCAGCGTTGAGCTCCAAGCACCACTGCGACCACATACGGCTTCATGGAGTTGCTAACGTGGCTGTAGCTGTTTGGTAAAGGAGCAGTCATCTCAACACACACAGCAGCACATCTGTCAGTGAAACAATCTGCTGCGACAAAACCACAAACCACAACCTCAGAAATTAGCGATGACACATCTCAGCAAAGACGGAACATCAGAAGCTTCACAAGTGTGGATGCAGGAATGTGGTACTGTGCCCAAGTGGAGCTATTTTTTCTATTTTGCATATATCAATGTCTAAATGATATTGCAAACTTCTTGCAACACAGCCAGGATAAGATTCTGGTGGGGAAATACTGAATCTTTTATGCAGTTATTTATTTTTGGTGCACAATGTGGTCTAAAAGTACTGAAGTTGTCCTACAAAATACGAAATGTTTTAAAGTTGCATGATCTGAATCCACACAGGTTGCTCGAACCAAATTCCAAGGAAAAAAAAAAAGAAAATACATGACCTCCAGACATTTAATCCTACCCGCAGTTGATCCTGATCTCTGACCTTCCTGTGCAAAGGAATAAGAAAACTTCTTTCCATGCATCATTGAAGAGGATCGTCAGTATTTACAAAAGTTATTCAAAAGAAAAAGGCCAGGAGCACACATTGTTATTATGTAGATTTCACACAAACAAAATGCTGCCAGACTCGGTGATAAAGTACAGTATACAGCCCCTTTCCAGTTGTATATGACGGCAGTTTAATGTGTCTTGTTTTTGTTGCACAGGCAATCTCAGGTTCTAATTTTTCACTTTCAGTCTGAAGGTTATCATGTTGACAAACTGGCACACACCAGATTATGAAATATTTATGTGGGACGTTTTAACGAGCAGCCAGTTTTGCCTGCGATTGTTTTGATTTTTTTTTTTTCTTGTTGCAAAAAAATGGTAGAGAATCTCTCCCTTTGCACGGAGAATGAGATAACCAGGCAGGACTCGTACATGTGACTCTTTCCGTGGTCTTTGGCACGTCTGTAGGAACATTAAACCCGAGTCACTCGTGTTTCTCAATGACATAAAGCTATTGCAATGCAGCCACACATCCACAAATCATGACTGCTTTCACCTTATTTCTTTATTCTTTCATTACTGAATTAACCAACGTAAATGAATATCTTAAAAAAGTTTCATATTACATAGAAAAACTTCCAAAAACAGCACACGAAGTTCAACGCAAAGTTGCACTTTGCTGTCAATTAACTGACTTTCCGCTTCCAACCTGGACATGAGACATTTGACCTCCAAAAAAATATACACTTTTTTTGCTCGCTTCCAGAACTTTGGAGCGGCTCAGTGACAATTTTATGAAGTGTTGTTGGAGGGGCAGATGTTGAGTAGCAGTAAATTAGCATGAGGCTCCATCAGAGGCAGAGAACGAGCATGGTATGGCTGTCTGACAGAGAGGAAATGAGCTGAGAGGATCTCTTGGGCCGCGGCCGGCCTTTGGTTGGCAAACGTAGAGGTGATGGAATTCCAGGCTTGGAAAAAAAGTCATAACTCCAGCACGACTGTGAACGTATGGATCCGTTAGAGCCCTGGTAGACCTCTCCAAAGTAAACAAGGTCACTGTGGCGGCTTTGTCTAATTTTCTGGGGATCTTCAAAGAAAGGCGCTTGTGTAAATTACGCTTGGTGTTACCACGTTAACATGAGGAGTGTTGATTTTACATGAAAGTCCTCTCTACCTGTGTGAGCACAAGTCCATTTCACCAGATTTTGATTCATGTAAATATTAGGATTGAAAAGAGGCTTGAGGCTATTTTGTCACCAACTCCCCTCCTCTCTTCAAACCAAGTCTCCCACTGAATCAACACATTTTATTACTTGGCTACTGCTAATACTGGATTTAATTTAGCAGCACACACACACGCTTCTGTGCGATCTGCTTTTGCATTAATTTCAGGCAATGTGAAACATAAAGGAATAAGAAACTGACAAAGTGAAGAAAATAAGAACACTTTTGAAGTTAATCATGCAAGAAGGTTGTCAAAGATGTGTTGCAGCAAGACCCCAGGCGACACCAGAAACATCTTTTAATCTGCACTGGGGACATGTAAACAGTCATTAAGACGGTGGGAACCCTATTCATGCTTTTCAGCTGCTTGATAGATGCGGGGACGCCTTGCCAATGTCTACACAAGCAGCGCACCAATGTAAAGCCGTCAACACTTTCAAGCAAAAAAAAAAATTGGGAGCTCGTGTGAAGAACTTTGTGCGCACCTTTGCGATTGACACGCATACACACAACACAACACACACATCTATTCAGGCTGTGTGCAAAGTGAAGGGATCCACTCAGGCTGATGATAATGTAGTTTTTCTTCTCTGGAGTTTCTATGGCAGATGTGCTAGCGCTGTAAAAGCGGAAGGGATGCATTGGGGGCTTGTTAATTAGCAGAGTGTTTTGAAAGGCCTCGCGTCCCGCCTTGGCTGGCAGGTTGGCAGCACCTGATTAGTAGGGAATAGCGAAGCGCTGAGACGACGCTCTAGTTCCTCAAAATAAAGAGAGGAAAAACTCTCTCTCTCTCTCCCCCTCACACAGACACATACACACTCAGGGGGCCCATATGCTGGCCTCATTTTTTCCTCATCTTCACCTGACAAATTGCATTCACGCTGTAAAAAAGCACAGACCCTGAAGAGGGAATACATGTGTCTAAAGCTTCTCTTTGAACTGGAAATGCTAAGGAGATCAGTAGACATACAACATTGTTTTCTGACATGAAACATGTTCCATTTAAAAGGCTGCAAATTACTTTATATGATGATGATTATAGAAGCAGATGTAAAGTTTGCAAAGTTTCGCAAGTTATCGGTCCGCTTGAATTAAAACATAGTTTGGTCAGCGCGGATGCTTTTTGCCATCCAGTGACCTCTATTCCCGTCCTGCTCCTGCATGCATCACTCCCGAATGACTCTCTTTGCATAATGTGAAATAGACACATGTATGTCAGCAGACAGCCAAAGTGGCAGCTTGTGTTTAAGATGTTCACAGAAGCGGGTGAACCCTTCAATTGCTGAATGACAGCATTTCGACGAAGGCTGAAATTATTGCTCGGGGAAGATACACATTACTGGGTCCATTCAGAGAGCGATATTATGGGTAAATGTAGGTTGCAGAAGCTGCACATACACCTTCCAAAATCACAACAGCGCGTCATGTAGCCCTGTGGAGCAACACAGGCTGAATCCCTCTTCCTGTCAGGGAGTTTGAAAAGATGACAAACTAGGTTCAAGTTGGGTACACGTGGAAAAGAAACAACGCAAAAGTCACGCAGACCGTCCCTTCCTAGACAGTTTAAAAGCGCCCACACTCGACTGTTTTGCAGCCTGTAAACATGGTGCGACAGACTATTAGTGGGATCCTCCAGCAGACTATGAGGTCCCTGGGGAGTCTGTGATTTCAGGATATTTGTGTTTGTGGGCCATGTTGTTATCCCTTTGTTGCCCTCGGTGTCAGGACCACCATGGGAAGCCCGTTCCCATGGGAAATATCACCGATCAGGGCCTCATCTGGGGAAGCTCAGCTCATAATTCCATCTCTTTAGGTTAAACCAGGACTGAGTGAATGTAAACCTTTGTGGATTTTAGGTTTTCTTGTTGTGTACATGTTTTGGTCTCAATATGCTGGTTTGACATGATAGAAGTCCAGTTTGAGGCTGCTCTAAGACACAACACAGCTGTCTGAGAAACAAGTTACTTTATTCTGAGGTATTTATCCTGCAGAGGAGCTAGATGTAAAGGCTAATTTATGACTTTCTGTAAGAGTTCCCATGGTGTAAATTTGAGGTAGTATGATTTGTAGCTACATACTTTCCATCGATGGCACCCAAACACAGTGGGAAGTTCTAAATTCTCCATAAATGCTGTGCTATAATCAACTCACTGAGCCTGACAGGCCTCAGAAGCGATCACTGGCACGGTGCTACAGCCCAATCTGTAGCTAAATGCTAAGGAATAAAAATTCAATAAAACAATGCAAACAATACTGCAGACCCCACCCCACACCACCACCAACATGGTATCAATGAAGGACTCAAAAACACAGGGATTGAGGAACTGAGGAACCCACATATTACATGTAAGGAGGAACCACCAGATGAAATAAGACAAAACAAGAAAAAAAAATAATAATGTGGTGACATAATCATGAACAATTCACCCACTCGGAACAAGTTCCTTACAGGAACTACATACATTGACGACACATTAGGGGTTACTTCTTTTTGCTTTTCCACTTGTCGTGTCATGCTGTAAGGAAGAATGGCTGGAAACTACACGTGGAACTGAACATCCATCCATCCATCATCTATACAGCGCTTAATCCTCACTAGGGTCATGGGGGGCTGGAGTCTATCCCAGCTGACTCAGGGTGAAGGCAGGTTCACCTGGACAGGTCACCAGTCTATCACAGGGCTACACTTAGAGACAGACAACCAAGCACACTCACATTCACACCTACGGACGATTTAGAATCAGCAATTAACCTCAACATGTTTTTGGACTGTGGGAGGGAACGCACGCTGCACGGGGAGAACATGCACACTCCAGAATTGAACACATACATCTACAAAACACAAGAGTAAGAGAGACCAAGTTGGTGAGTGAGTGGCTGCACAAGAAGTTCAAATAAGCTAAATCTCAGCCGTGGCTAAAAAAAAAAAAAAGAAAGAAAAACAAAAAGAAGTAGAAGCCCATCCCTCAGTTGTGACTGAAATACACCTTCTACTTACATGTGCAGCCTACGTAGGATAATGGAATTATGTATAAACAGCATGGCACTTCTGGGACATTTTGTATGTCATTTTTATGCTTTTTAAATTGTGTGTGTAAATCTTACGCTACAGTGTTGGGATAAGGGTCTCTTGTTGCAACTACACGTGCAATCGAGGGCCAAATGCATAATTTATGATCCAGTAACATGGCTGAGGACTTGGCATGTTAAAGACAGACCGTTTCGTGATATCAAGCTGGTGCAACGAACACTGAATGAGTTGGTGAACAAACCAGAACTATTTTTTTTCTTTTAGATGGTGAACTGAAGTGAAAGAATTCTGTCGTTTTGCCCGTCACTCCTCTGACCCCATTGTTCAGAGGGTTCCCAGAAAAGAAGAGTAAGTAAAACAGAAGGTAAGTGGAGGCACACTGGGACCAAACAGGCAGCAGCAACAAAAAAAGAGATGGTGTTTCTCAGTCAGGCTTAACATCCCAGATAGGAATCATAATCTGGAAGAAGGGCCACCCAGTCACCATGCAGCCAGCCAGATGGGGACACCAGATCTGGGGTGGTACAGGTTACCAGGACCTCCCTTCCACCGGTCCTGAGTTCAACTAATGGACATCTGTCACAGTCCCACGACAGCAGAGGAAGCCACTGTCAGAGACGTAATGAAATATGTATGAAACAAGAATGTTTAGCACTGAGCCCGCCGCTGCTAATCAATGATTCGATCCACCGGCGCCCAATGTGGAATACATTTATTATACATTATCTTTTCATGCAGTCAATTTTATGCATTCCGATTCCACCTCCAGCCGTACTGCATTGAAATGAGGCAAAGCTGAAATTGTGTTTAAAATTTAAAGTGGTCCCATTGCCCCGAGCTACATGCCCTCCTCACTGTCATGCACACAAGACTGCTGAAAAGTGAGACATTTTTCCTCCTCTCGCAGTGCTCCCTCTCCGAGCATCGGCCCTAACAATTGCACAGCCAGCGCCTTCTCAAACAACAGCAAACATATTTGTGGCACAAAGTAATGTCAGTTAAGCTCTTCTTTCTAATTATGCTACAAAAAAAAAAAAAAAGGGGGTGTCCTGTGTGGTGAGCCAGAGCTAAGTGACCTGAACAGGAGTTAGCAGTGGCAGCCAAGGGCAAAGCTGGCTAATGTAAACCAAATCCTGTACCTGGGGAGCACAGCCTATTCAGGCTAATCCGCTAGCCTGGAGGCTGCTGCTTTAATAGGGGCACTGTGGACCTAGTCATTGTCCTCTCTACTCAAGGAGCCCAGTGCAACATGTTAGCCCCACCAAGCTGCAAATACCCCTCCACCCATTGCTACCTGAATATTTATCTGAAGCATATGGGAGGAGGAAGTTGGAGCAGAAATAAAAGTGAGGTTTGTGCATTTGCGCCTTTCTGTCTACGTGCCAAAAGTTGACGATGTGCTATTTTTAAAAGACAACAACGCAAAGCCCACAAAAAGAAACAAAGTGCATCTTACATGTGTGCTTGTAAAGGCAGCCCGAGATGCTTTGACTCGAGGTTAGCACAGACAACAATGCACAAAAAAAAAAAAACGGAATATAAATAGACTGAAGGGAACGAGGATGTGCTGGTTTGTAGTGGATGTATTATCAAACGCACCTTTCTCTGCAGGCCTGTCATTTGGCACCAGCCACCGAGGGAGCAATAGCAGCTGTCAGCGGCAGCCCTTTACATATCTATCCTCCCAATACATCTCATTGGATTCAATTCATTTTACCTGAGGCGTTTTTGTCAATCCCGCTCTCAGATTCTTCCATTATATGTGTGTGTGTGTGTGTGTGTGTGAGCGAGCAGTGTGCGCATACCTACATTCTGTTTGTAAGTTTTTATGCGTCCTTGCTGTGTTTGTGCACGGGTGCGTTCATGCGTGTGGGTGTGTGTGTGTGTGTGAGCGCAAAGCAAAAGAGTATTTATACACATGTTTACCCCTGCTGCCATGGGAGCCTGGAGTACGCCAAGGGCTGCTGGGGTTACACAGCAGGGGAGGAAGCCTGTGGAGGGCTGTCTCGGTAAACCCACTGATTATCTGTACCATTAATTCACACCTCCTTGACCTTGCTGCTCAATCTATACTCCAGTACTAGTCTCAAGTGGCAGAGCGGGCTCATGCATCCTGATCCAGGGCTGACGCAGGACACCGAACAAATGCTGCAACGCTCCCCCCCCTTGTTTCATTTGGTGTCCTTGTCTCAGGGCTTAAGCTGCTGGACTTGTTGACTGAGTCTTCGACACTTATCACCTACATCCAGTGGCTGTGACGCGTCAAATGCGGCCGTTTTTTCCCCCCTGTCTGTTTTACTTAGCGGCGTTTAATTTGGAAGTAGCATTTCTTGCGGAGGCAAGTTTTTTTGAAACGCTTTCAGGAGGGGGGTAAGTAATCACTCTAAATGTAAATTAAGATTCGCTAAATGTAAGCAATGTTCCGTTCCGCGTCCTTTGTGAGGTAAAAACTCCCCGGGATCTGCGCGTCCGTTCGCAGCTATGGCTGGAATGCGGAGGTCAGTTTCATAATTAACCCCTTACACTTTAAGGGAAGGGACGGGTAGAGAAGGGATGTCAACGACTAATGTACTTCACTCCGGGCAGGATATTTTTCTTATTACTTTATTTCTGACTTGGGGGTGGGTGGGGATATTAAAACTGCTTGTAAATTCAACATCCTACTCACCATAATCTCCCTAAATTTACTTTGTCACGATACAGCAGTGACGCAGACGACGTGTATCTGCGAGCCATTAGCGAGCACAGACTCCTGTCCCAACATTTTGCCTCTGTTGTTAGCGCTAATCAGCATCAGAGCAGTGTCACCCTTTGATAGCTCCGTTTTTGGTGGCGGGTGGGGGGGATGTTGCGGGAGTCGGTCACGGGCAGCGTTAAGCAGAGTTCATAGGTTAATTGTCGGTATTTTGGTTTGTTACTCCACGTGTAGCTTCCATCCACTTTGATTCCCCCCTTCACCCTTTGACTGGCGCGGAAAGGCGTCGCGCTGTACGCATTTGGCCCTCATTAATAGTCATAATTTGAGGGAGGCTGTATCAACGTCCTCGTCAATGCAGCACAAACCCCCCCCTCCATCCTGCAGCTCCGTGCCCTGCCGTGGTGGACGACTGGCTGGCAGGCTGGTAGGTGGGCGAGGCCAGGAGCTCTCGGCGGGTGATGAAAACGCATTCTCAGGGCTTAATTGAAAGTAGAGCTGTCATGTTCCACACAGACAGCCACATGTAATTATTCCAGTCTGCCAGGCTTCAGTTTGCCTGTCAGCTACCTGCCTGGGCTGCCTGCTGCTGCTACTGCTGCTGCTGCTGCTAGAGGGTGTATAGAGACAGAAAGCAAGGGAGGGGTAGTTGGAGGGGGGGTAGATAGAGGAAGGAAGAAGTGTGTCTGTGTGTGTGTGCGCTCGGCCTGGCTGGGGAGTTTCACTGGAGGGGTGCATAAAAAGCAGTGATCTTCCAATTTGTCTCTGCTGCTCGTCCTTTCTCTCTCCCTCTATCTTTAACTCTCTTTCTACCTACTTTTTCTCTTGTGCCGGCACCCTCCAGTCAATCTTCTCTCTGTTTCTGTCTCCACATTTCCTCCTTCAGGAAGAGACACAGGAGGAAGAAGAAAAAAAAAAAAAACGACAGAAACAGAGGCAGAGAGAGGAAGAGTGAGCGACAGTAAATGTAGGCCCTCCACAGATAGCCCAGGCCGCTAAACATAGCCCGCTTGGTTCAACATCGACTTCAATTTGGGGAACCTCAGAGTATTTTGTTCCTCCATGTGGCAATTAGGATGTCAAATCAAACTTGGGAAGGCAAACAGCAGAGCAAGCCTCCTCGCTGCTATTTCCAGACACCACGTCTCTGTCTCAAGCACACACACGAGCTTCTTTCCCCTCACACAGCCATCCAGATCTCCTAAGCATTACACAAACTCTATCGCTGCTCGTAGAGAGAGAGTTTCTTTCTCCCTCACATGGACACAGAAGCACACACACAAACACAGAGACAGTGTTATGGAAATGATCACATCCCCTAACAATGCCGAGTTCCTGACCCAGCGGCCCGAGGAGCCATAAATCGGGGTGTTTCAGCAGAGGCCTGACCCCTGACCCGTCCAACACCAGGCCTGTCCTTACTGTCAGTCACGCCTTTATCTCCCGCTGACCTTTAAACATTACCCAGACAACGACGAGGCAAAGCCAGAGCCCTCATCCCCAATCACACGCCTTTTTCCTTGCATTTCACACCATGACATCAGTGTTTGCTCCCCGCTCCAGGACAAATCACTTCTGCTCAGCGTTGATATCGCTCCGGGTGTTTTCGACTGCAGGATTTGACGTTGTCATAAATACTCATGACATGTTGTAGATCAGGATTTTTACTGGTTCTGATATTAAAATCCACCACTTTTACTCAGTTTAGGTTGTTGTGGATCTTAGTTCAGCTTTACAGTTGATCACAGGATCCTAATTATCAGACTTGGACTGGATTTGATTTATTATTTACGTTTAACGTATTCATCAAATCAACCATTTTTGCTAATGGTAGACAAGACTGTGATGGCTGGCTGCTGTTTGGAGTGATGGAGTGCTGCAAGAGTTTGTCCTTGGCCTCATTTTACTTCTATCCATGCTCTTAATGTGTCATTTTAATGCATCTTTTCACTTTTATGCAGACGATACTCGGCTTTATTTGTCACTTACGTGGCTGCAAACAAACTGGCCTACAGGACTGCCAGGAACATATGAGAAAGCTAGTGGGGCCAGTTCTAGTTGAAGCAATAGGAGGGAAACTTAGCTGGTAAGTTACAGACGTGGAATACGAAGCAGATGGTTTGAGGGAGATAATCATCTCAGTCAGTGTTTTTGTATGATTCCTGATAAATAAACAGCATTATGAGCACCCCGGTAGCTCAATCGGATAAGACGACGACCCATGAACGGGGGCTATAGCCCCTGACACAGCAGTCGTGGGTTCGACTCTCGACCATGGACGTTTGCTGCAGGTCTCTCCCCATTCTTCTCCCCCTTTCCTGTCTCTCTCTCCACTGCCCTGTTCAATAAAAGCAAAAGCCCAAAAGAAATTTAAAATAAATGAAAATAGAGCAGATAATAAGTTTGTGTGTGTGATGTGTTGCGAGCAGCGGGACCGTATTTGTGCTTTTATTTGTCTGCTCAGACAGAAACTCTGCAGACTTTGGGTGTGGGCTGCAGGATGCCCAGCTAGATGGACGTTAGAGACAGTACTGGTAGGTTTTCTGCTCTTTTTCTATTGGCTGACCAAAAATAATTTTCTTCTTAACTTTTGATTAGATACGCTCGACACACACACACACTTGGGCAGGCTGAGCAAAGCCCTGACCAGAACTACCACTGGCCTGGAAACTTCTCCAAACCTCAGTTTAAAAAGACAGAGTTGAAATTTCAAAAAATATTTAAAAAAAAAAAAAAAAGTTTTCATCTTCTCAAGTTGTCATTTGAATGTCTCCAGAGAGCCTGGAATAGTTTACAACTTCAGCATCAAATTCCCCTTCAGCCAAATTCTGTGTTGTCACCTGTCTAATATACGACTCCTTAAATTCCATAATATTCCTGATATTCCATGACGAGCGTTCGTGCATACAAGACAAATATCTAAGCCCCGGAGGTATTGTCTATTCAGCTCTGTACAGAAGAAGACACACCTCTCTGGCTTTCAAAAGCACAACCACATGAAGGCACAGTCTGCTTTATTCCACTGACTGTTTTCTTTTCTCTTTATTTTCCCCCCTTTTACCACAAAGCGCTGTAAATTATAATCGCTCTGATCCCATTCAAATGCATTTAATGACAGACCAATAGGGTAAATGACAGTTTCTGAAAACACTTTGTGAATTAGCCTAGAGCTCAGTCTGCGCGTTTGCATTCGCGCGCATATTCCTGTGTGTGCATGAAGGCGCTGGACCCGTGCCAACGTGGGTCAGCGTGCCGTAAACAAGGTACGAGAGGTTTCTAGGAAGCTCACTGACTGGAACGTGGACCCCGCTGTTCGTCTGCAGAGGGCGGCTGTCCGAAGACGCTCAGGAATTTGGGGCTGAGTAGGGCAGGGCTACCGGGGGGGGGACATGGGACTCACACTCTGGGTCACTGCTTTTGAGGTCACTCGCTCACACCCCCTCCCCTCCGTGTCCCCATTCAACCTACAATATGCATCAATATTCCCGAACAACCCGAACGAACCCACCCGTCCAGCTTAACAAGTCATTTAATCCGGCATTGAGCAGCGAAATCTCATTTTATCTGAAAAGAAGTGAAGAAAATCACACCGTGGGGGTGAGGATAATTCCATTTGTTTCCAATGCAAATCTTGTTTTAGGAATTGTAACCGCATTAAGTGTCATTTTCAGGATTTTCAATGGTAGCGATCAACCCATTTCTCAATCTGTTTCTTCAATTCCTTGAAATGAAACTCGACATCATGGAGTCACCAACTTTTTTAAAACTTATTGCCACCAATGTGTAGGAGAATATAACTTGGTGCATGTCTTGGTGATCAAGCAATTCATCTTACATAGTGGACAAAGTTTTCTCAGCAGTACTGCCCACATGTCTTTTGTTACTTTCCCTCCCAAACACCCTCTTATATGTTTCATGCCACCTGCGACATGTCCCCCTTTTAAATGAAAAACCCCAACTTTAGGGAGACTGCACTCAGTTTTACATGACCCCCATGTTCTGGCTCTGGTGCTTCATGTCAACTGTTTTTGCACAAAAGGCTGAGAGCTAATGAAGCGCTGGCGTACAGCTTTAAAAATATTTGACCTATAAATTCACTAATCGTCGTAAGGTGCCAACACGCCATAAAAAGGGCAGTAAGGACTTCAAAAACAACTCAAAGCTAAAGGACACCCAACAAAAGCAACCCAGACTCTCTGTGCAGAGAAGTGGCTGGCGCTGCTACCGCTCAGCCTCAAATTAACGTGGAACATACCACCTCCTCAGGTAACCACGGGGGTGCATTAAAAATAGCAAGCACTCTAGAGTTACACCGTTACATACAGAATACATACTCAAGTAACTATTGGGCAGCGGTGGCGTCTAAAGTGAGGTACGAACACACAAGTTTAAAAATGAGCACCACATCTTTGTGATAATGACAACCGCTTTGGAACAGTTCCACCCGTCCTTCAACTTCTTTGCAGTGTCCACCTGGTGGCTGAATGATTGAAAATTAAACCCAGGTGCACCTTATTATGAGTACAAATTCAAACATTTTTCATGCAAATCTGTGGATTTTAGAAAATTATTTACATTTCTGAAGCTTTGTACCTGTGAAAGTCAAGTTAAGATACCCATAAGGTGTTTTTATTATTTTAAAACACATCATAAGTTAAAAAATAAGCACCAGAATGAGCATTACCACCTGCAGCGTACTAATGACAGTGTCAAAAAGACAGATTCAAACTTTCACTGGGAAACCAATGCACTGTGGTTTTCTGTATCATTATTTTTCTTCACAATCTAAATTTTTCCAGTATTACAACTTGACATTAGGGTTCAGTAGGTTCACAGTTTGAGTTGTAGGTGATTTGGTGCACTTAAGATGCAGCAAGCAGCAGACAGGTGGGTGAAAAGAGAAAGACTTCATAGATCTGCCCAGAGTAGAGCAGGGGTGGGCAATCCTGGTCCTGGAGGGCCACAATCCTGCATGTTTTAGATGTTTCCTTCTTCCAACACACCTGATTCAAATGATCAGCTCATCATCAAGCTCTACAGAAGCCTGATAACGATCCTGATCATTTGAATCAGGTGTGTTGGAAGAGGGACACATCTAAAACATGCAGGATTGGACACCCCTGGAGTAGAGGAAGCAACAGTGTAAAATTACATCCAAGTAATTTTAAGGCTAGAAAGGATTCACGCACAAAACAATCATAAACAAACATTGACTTCTTAAAAAGAACATGATGTATAAAATGATTCTCGATATTATGATTTAATGAAAGTACCCCAGTTCTCCTTTTACATGCCGGGTCAGAGTCGGGGTCAGACTAACAGCGCTAACTCCCCTCTTTCCTCTTCCCCTATTCTCTTTTGTGCACACAGTCTGCTGATTTCGGCGGTTGCTGTTGGAGGATATCAGACGCCTCCGAGCAGCCTCCTCCCAATGTGATGACAAGCTCCAGAGAAACCCTTCACACAGCTGGAAGCTCAGGGGCCCCAGACTTCAGAGGCGTGCGCCCGGCCCCTCGACATAAACCATGCCGATGTACAGTTTTGTCTCTTTACTCCTCTCCCTCCCATCCCCTCCCTCTTCCCCTCCTTATCTGCCTTTTTTTTTCCCCCATCTTTTCTCACTCTGCCTGTTTTTTTTTTCCCCCCCTTGCACTTCGACACGCCCTCTCTTCTCTCACAGTCTTTAGCAGTTCATTTGAAGTCTGTTTTCACAGCAGGGCAAACACAGTGAATTTATGGAAAACTGAGCAGATGTTTTCTTAGTTTCATACACTCTTTGTTGGGAATTACTCATCTTGTGGCCACGTAGGAGCACCAATTGTTGGATCAATAAGGACATGATATTTGATTGTCTAAATTATCAACGACATGAAAAATAGCTCAAGGCTTGATTGGTTGTAATTGTTTGCCAAGCGAGCACCTTGGTTCTAAAAAGTAGCTGCTAAACGAAAAAAAATACGTTTGCAGTTTGCATCAACAGTTTTGAGTTCTGATAACTTCTTTTCATTCATTATGTTCAACTCTTAGAACCCTCAGTGCTGTCTGTAGGCAGGTTATATGTTTTTTCTCACACACCCTGAGAAGCAGCACGAGTTACCAGGTGCACTTGGAGCCACTCTGCAATTAAGCTTAAAAGCCAGACCTCTCTGATCATGTTGCCAGTGGTGCCAGTTTGCCTTTAAGTGCACGTGTGCTGCTCTCAGACCTAAAGATCACAGTTTCTTAGAAGAAGCTCACTTTCAGTTGTTTTTGTTAATCTTTTTCCTTTAACTCGGTTCTGATCCCATCGTTTGTTACTTCCTGGTTTCATGGGAACATAACATCAACCAACAAACTATATTGAGTTAGCATAATTAGCTTTTCCTCTACAATCAGGGGTATTTTAAATTACCAGTCTTAACCATCTAAAATTGTCCAGGCTTGTTAAGATAGAGGAGGGAACTCAAATTGAAGAAAAATTGGGCTCCCCTGTAGCTCACCTAGTTGAGCAGGTGATCCATGAATCCACTACGCAGTGGTCGTGGGTTCGACTCCCGCTCACGGCCCTTTGCTGCAGGTCTCTCCTCATTGTTCTCCCCCCTTTCCTATCTATCTCAACAAATATTAAGTTGTCAGGGCAATTTCATTAAGCTACCTCAACCTGAATTTTATTTGAAATCAACGAATGCAGGTATGTCTGTCTTTAAACTACAAAAATATGAAGTTGATGCAATTACCAACACCACTATGTTCACCCAGCTCATTAAAATAATGTCTGCAGTTTAAAAAGGTTTAACAGTGTCAGCATTTCAACACCTATCGGTTTCTTGAGCCAAGCACAGTGCAGGACTGATGTACTGCATGAGGCATGGTCAGGTGTTGGAGGTGATGCAGATGAAGCTTTCAGCTACAAAAGTAATAAATCAAATCAACCCAAGATTTACAAAACACTGACCCAG